>NC_138373.1:155007581-155053236 GCF_054177405.1 Leptonychotes weddellii
CAAAAACACAGAAGTAACTTCACTTAAGAAATAAACTCAGAGAGTTGCATCCCAGGAATGGAGTGGGGGGTGAAGGGGGCGGGGAGGGAGCTCTAAATACCTAGAAGGCTGGTAACCAGGGCAGTTCATCAAATATTCATAAATCCCTGAGACAGGAATAGGACCTGGTGAAATGGGAATTAACTCCGTGGTATATTTTACTTTACAATAGAGCATAGTGCTTTCAATGAACGTGTCGAGACTATAAAGCCTGTATTTTTCTTTAAGATTTATATAAGGCGATCAGTGCAGGATACACACCAACATAAACAAAATACTTCTTAGAGAAAAAGCCTAAATTCTAAAATGTCATATTATTAAGTACTTTTTTACATTTTGGGCCCCCCCACAGTTTATGTGATCATGTAAATCTGAAGTTATAATAGACATTAGAATGAAAACAGAAATAATGGCGCTCAAGGCAAATAATCCCCGACCCACGATATCTGCACCATGCAGAGAGGGGTCGGGAAACAAGTGAATGTGGGTTGTGCCTCTCTATTGAACACTTAACCGAACATGCTTATACACAATTTTGCACTGAAAGCTCCCTGTAGCATTGGCAGTACTGATGTGTGTACCTAGAACATCTGAGCTCCATTTCTGCCTCCATCGCTAAGCAGAAGATCTAGTTAAGATGCTTATGGTCTTATTTTTTTTCATCTAGAAACTTAAAATAATAATTATACCCACCTTATAGTTGAAGGCCATTTTATATAAGAATACAGTGTGGGAAATAATTGATAAACTGCAAATCACTACGTAAAGTTCATAATTACCCAATGAAGATGAATTTGTCATTTAAAAAAATGAAGAAAAAGCAATTCAGATATTCTCTAACCTTTTATAGATTCTGATATGTGTAACTAAAATTTAGTTCTTTTATTTTATTATTTTTTTTTTTACATACCTATTTCTTTTTGTCAGGGGAACTGTATTGTTGACTTCCAACCACTGGGAATCATAAAGTGATGTTAGAAATTGTTTCCAATTGATTTTGGAGGTGGTTTTAAGTCCAAATCTGGATTTAAAAAAACAAAAAATTATTTTAAACATTTTTTCTATAATGTTGCACAGATTAGATGTTTAATATTGAATTGAAGATGGCAGCAATGAATTTATATGAAGTTTCAAATCTAAAGTAAACAAAATAATTTAGTAAAATTGTACTACAAATTGACTTCTAAAAGCAAGGAAAATCAAGCTGATTCTATATCTCCATGTCTCTGCATTCCCTTAGCAGTAGCATACATTGAAGGAAGAAACAAAGGAATTCGATTAAAATTCTCATGTCCACGAAATAATTCTTTCAAAGTCACTATTTGGAGAATTCAGTCACTGTGGGAGGCAGAATAAAGGCCTGGAAGGCGTCCACATCCTAATCCCTGGGATCTGTGAGTGTGACCTCAGAGGGCAAAAAGGAACTCTGCAGATGTGATTAAGGGTGTGGACACGGACATGGAAGAGCACCCAGCTTAACTATGTGGCCCATCTAATCACAGGAGTTCTTAAAGTCAGAGCATTTCTCCCAGCTGCATCCAGAAAAAGATGCGAGGACAGGAGAAGGGCCAAAGAGGAGACAGTAGATACAGGAAGGGCCACCTGCCCAGGAACGCAGGTGCCTCTAGAAGCTGGAAAAGGCAAGAAACAGACCCCCCATTTCTCCCCTAGGCTTGTGGTACTTTGTTATGGCAGCAGTTGAAAATAATTGATAATTATTTTCAGGACTGATAGTACTGGTCACCAGCAAGTGTTCAACCCCAAATCCTTCCCCGCTGTCCATGTGACTTACACACTAAGCATCAGCCACGTTTCCATAACAGGGTGGCAAGAAGTATCTGGGCTGAGATCCTTAAACAACAGCTATGAGATGCAAAAGTGGGAGACACCACAAGACAGACTACCCTGTTTGGATAGCTAAAATTAGTGGCTGTAAGGAATCTGGTCTCGTGTGGATCAGATGTGGGCCACGTGAGAAAGTGTAAGTGTGTGTGTGTGTGTGTGTACGTGCACGCACACACACGTGCACACGCATGCACACGCACACACACGGGGTCATCTGGCCATACTGGCCCTTCAGCTCTTCAGAAGGGTTATGCTTTTCCTTGTCCTAGGTCCCTCATGCTTGCTGCTTCCTTTGCCAATTGCCACACTCCCCACCACACTGCCCATGCTTTAGCTCATTCTGCACCTCTTTCAAGTTCAACTTATTCATTACTTTCTCAAGGAAGCCTTCTCCGATTTCCATAACCAGGGCTCTATTAGCCTGTCTCATAGCACTGTGCCTCCTTCCCTTATAGCACTTACCACTAAGGATTAATATTATTAGCATTTAACATTTGCACAGGATTTTGATCATGACTGTGATTATAGCAAATGCTTGATAAATGGTAATTACTTCTACTTCTGCTCTTAGCACCATGTATGTGTTTGTGAGAGAGACATTGGTTGATTGATTGATTTTCATTAGGTATACAGGCAGCATCAATAAGTACACTGGGACAGTGGTCTAATGCTCTGCTGTTCACCATACAAAACAAAGTTTCCTGTTTTTTCCCAGCCTGCCTTCCCCCAGTTGCCCACGATTTTGATAGTTTGTTAGGCATATATTCACCTTAAATTCTGGCAAGTTAGAAATTAATTTTCTATAATAGAAACACATTGCCTACCATTACAAGTTGAATCAGCTTCATATATTTTGTTTAGGAAATTACCTTACTCTCTTGGAAAAAAAATCAAATTAGATCTTCACTCCATACGAAATACTAAAATAAATTCAAAATAGCTGAAGAAGTGAAACATAAACACTAGCACCATTAAAAAAGGAAAATCCAGGTACATATTCACCTGGTATTGGAATAAGAATGGATTTTTAAGCAACATTTAAGAGGGGGAATCATAAACTTCCCCAGTTAATAACGTCAACATAAAAAATTTCCATACACCAGAAATACTGAAACAACAATTTAAGAGCCAAACAACAGACTTGCAAAGTTATCTATCATAAATATGCATAACAAATTGGTGATTTTCTTAAAACATTAAGTAAAAAAACCTAAAACTTGATTTCTTCTTCCAGTGATGGTGGAGTTAAGATCTTAGTGGACCAATCCCCCGGCAGACAGTCACAATAAGCTCTGGGCATAATACAAAGAGCAGCTACCTAAAAGCACTACAGAGTGAACAGAAGTGGGCACACTCTGGTAGGGAATCCATGATGACAGGAGTGGAGCTGTGAAGAGTATTTTCAATGCTTTCAGCCTGGGGCTAGGCACTGCAGCATGACCGGTGGCAAGCACATCAGTTAAAAAAAAAAAAAGTATGTCCTGGAAAACTAGAAGACCAAACCCAGGGGAACCATAACCCTAGAGAGAAAGAAGAAATCTAGAAAAGAAAGAACCAGAGAGGGATCCCCAAATTCTGTCCTACCACATTTTTGACTGGCTCTGAATCTCACACGATCAGAACCTACTCAAAATTGCTTAGCTAAACACAAAAGATCTGAACTAAGATCAGAGCTGCCACCTAAGAAACAGAATAGGCAGTTTGAGTCCAACCAAGATAACTGCCTCTAAAACAAAAGAAACAACATTCATTGAAAAAATAATAATAGCAGAATTTAGAGTCTTCACAATTTAATATTCAAAATGCTGAGTGCACACGCGCTCTCTCAAATGAATAAGTCTTAAAAAATAAAAATAATGGGCGCCTGGGTGGCTCAGTTGGTTAAGCGACTGCCTTCGGCTCAGGTCATGATCCTGGAGTCCCGGGATCGAGTCCCGCATCGGGCTCCCTGCTCAGCAGGGAGTCTGCTTCTCCCTCTGACCCTCCCCCCTCTCATGCTCTCTCTCTCTATCTCATTCTCTCTCTCAAATAAATAAATAAAATTTAAAAAATAAAATAAATAAGATATAAAATAAAATAAAATTATAGAGCCTATTTTAAAAAACAGGAAAATGGAACATTACTAGGGAGAAAAGTCTGACATACATGCAATTGGAATCACATGAGGAGAGGAGAGAATGAAAGGCCAAAATTTCCCCAAATTTTATTAAAGATATCCATTTACAGATTGAAGATGTTAAACAAAAATGAAGTAGAATACACATGAAAAAGGCCATGCCAAGGCTCATTACAAAGTCAAATTCAAGGAGTAAATCTTGAATGCAACAAGAGAAAAATTACTCATCACATGCAGGAGAACAACAATTTAACTTCTCATCCCAAATCATGGAAGCTAAAAGAAGTGGAACAACATCATGAAGTGCTAAAAGAAAAAAAAAAGTCACCCAAGAATTTTTCATCTAAGAAAAATTCCTCAAAAATGAAGGATAAATGAAGATATTTCTAAATAAAAGAAAGCTAAGGGAATCTATCTTTAGCACACCTTGATAAAGGAAGTTCTTCAGGCTGAAGGGAAATGATAGCAGATGGAGACCTCAACTCCTCAGAAAAGAATGAAGAAAGTATCAGAAATGGTAAATATTTGAAAAAATACAAAGGTTAATTTTTTTGCCTTTTCTCTTCTTAATTTATTCATAGTTATATAAAGCAAAAAGGTAATAACATTGTTTTGTGAAGTTTATTACATAGGTAAGTATAACACATATAATACCCACAGTATAAAGGACACAGAGGGCAGAATGTAGACCCATATTGCTTACATAGGTTCTACATTTTATGTGAAGTGGTGCAGTGTTAATTGTATGCAGGCTGGGAGCAGTAGAGATGTATACTATAACCCCCATGAAAAATTATACAAAGAAGTATAGCTTAAAAGACCATAAGAAAATTAAAACTGAATTCTAAAAAATATTCCAATTATCTGAAAAGAAGAAAAAGAGCAAACAAGCAGAAAGCAAAAAAACACAGACACACACACACACACAAAAAAATGGGAGGCCCAAATCCAAATATATCAATAATTACTTTAAATATTAATCGACTAAACACTTTAATGGACTAAACACAATCGGATTTTTTAAAAAAGATCCAAATTTATGCTTTCACAAAAAAGGCAAATTTACTGTTTTGTTTTTTTAGGGAGAGAGAGAGAGAGAATGTGCAAGTGGTGGTGGGGAGAGGGACAGAGGGATAGGGAGAGAGAAAATCTTAAGCAGGCTCCACACTTAGTGGAGATCATGACCTGAACCCAAGTCAAGAGTTGGATGCTTAACCAACTGAGCCACCCAGGCACCCCAAAAGGCACATTTAATATAAAGACACATACAGGTTGAAAATAAAAGGACACTGGGGCGCCTGGGTGGCTCAGATGGTTAAGTGTCTGCCTTCAGCTCAGGTCATGATCCCAGGGTCCTGGGATCGAGTCCCGCATCGGGCTCCCCGCTCCGCGGGAAGTCTGCTTCTCCCTCTCCCACTCCCTCTGCTTGTGTTCCCTCTTTCTCTGTGTCTCTCTCTGTCAAATAAATAAAATCTTTGAAAATAAAAGGACACTATCTTAAGCCACATGATCAAGGTCAACCTCAATGGTGACAAGTCATATTGATACTATGCACCCTTGATAGGATGTGACAAGAATGATACTTTACCTCTGTGGTCTTCCAAAAACACATTACCCCAGTCTAATCAGTCAAATCCCAGTTGAGGGACACTCTATAAAATATCTGACCAATAATCCTCAAAACTGGCAAGGTCATTAAAAAACAAGGAAAGTCTGAGAAAGTGTCAGAACCAAAAGGAGCTTAAGGACATATGACTACTAAATATAATGTAAATTAAGCACCTAAATAAATGGAAAGATATAGATATACCATGTCCATGGAATAGAAAACTGAATATGGTTAAAGTGGCAATTCTCCCCACTGTATTCACAATCAAATTCCTAACAGGCTTTTTTTTAACATTGAGAAACTGATTCTAAAATGTATAGAAAGGTGAAGACTCTAGAATAGTCAAACAATTTTGAAAGAGAAGAACAAGTCTGGAGGACTTGCACAACCTAATTTCAAGACTTAACTATTTAGCGGGGTGCCTGGGTGGCTAAGTCGTTAAGCATCTGCCTTCAGCTCAGGGCATGATCCCAGGATCCTGGGATCGAGCCCCGCATCAGGCTCCTTGCTCCGCCGGAAGCCTGCTTCTCCCTCTCCCACTCTCCCTGCTTGTGTTCCCGCTTTTGCTATGTCTCTCTCTGTCAAATAAATAAATAAAATATTAAAAAAAAAAAAGACTTAACTATTTAGCTACAGTAGTCAAGATAGTGTGGTATTGATGTGAGAATAAACCTATAGATTAATGGAAGAGACTAGAGTCCAGAAACCTACTCACACTTATATAGTCAAATGATTTTCAACAAAGGTGCAAAGTTGTTCATCAGAGAAATAACAGCCTTTTCAACAAATGATGCTGGAACAACTGGATATCTGGACAGAAACAAAGTGAATCCCCACCCTTACCTCACACCATACACAAAAATTGACTAGAAATGGATCTCCCGTAAAAATTACCCATAACAAATTTTTAAGTAGATAAAACATATTTCATCAAAATTAAAAACTTTTGTACTTCAAAATACAGAGTTAAGAAAAGAGAAAAGCAAGCCACACTGAGAGTAAATATGTGAAAATATGTAGCTAACAAAGAACTCATATCTAGGATATATAAAGAACTCTGGCAAATCAATAATAGGAAAATAAATAGTCCAATATAGTGGACAAAAAATCTGTACATATACTTTTAAAAAGAATATATATGAATGGTCAATAATTGCATGAAAATAGGCTCAATATTGTAAGTCATCAGGAAAACGCAAATTAAAGCAAAATGAAATACCTCTACACACTACTAGGATGGGTAAAATTAAGAAGCCTGGCAATACCAAGCATTAATGAGGATGTAAAGCATCTGGAATTCTTATATGTTATTGATGGAACTGCAAAATGGTACAGTTACTTTGGACAACAGTTTGACAGTGTCTTATAAATTTAAATATACACTCAAACCTACCTACAATCCAGCAATTTTATTACTAGGTATTCACCCAAGAGAAACGGAAACATGTATACACACCAAGAATTGTATGTAAATGTTTATAAAGTATCTTCTGTAATGACCCCAAACTGAAAACTACCCAAATGTTTGTCAACTGGTGAATGGATTAACAAACTGTGGTAAACAAATATGGTGGAACACTCCTTGGCAATTAGAAATGTTGGGATATGCAACAAGACGGATGAATCTTAAAAACATGGTAAGTGAAGAAAGTAGTCAAACACAAAAGGGTCCATCCTGTATGATTCCATTCATGAGAACACCTAGAAAAGTCAAAACTATAGTGACAACAACAGAGAACGATCAGTGGTTGCTGGAGCTGAGGGTCAGGGAAAGAAGGGGTTGGTTACAAAGGGCCAAGAGTAGAATTATAGGGTCATGGAAGTATTCCATATATTGACTATGGCAGGAGTTAGATAAATAGATACACCTGCCAAACTCATTAAACTATGCCCTTGAGAATGAATTTTATTTTAGTAACTTACACTGGAGTAAAACATTTTTGAAACATAGAAGATTGTCAAAGGTCACGGATGAATAATTATTCACAGAGAAAGTACATAAAACTTTTAAACATGAAAAATATGCAAGCACAACAGCAACCAAGGACCCGCAAATCAAAACAACAGTGAGGAACTCTGCTTCCACCTGTCAGATTTGCAAGGATCTAGAAGTGGCAGTGTGGAATGCTGGGAAAAAGCCTCTCACAAGCCGCCCTCATAAGAATAAACTAACACCTTCCTGAAGTGCATTTGAGCAATATGTAATGGAAACCTTAGAAATGCTTAAACTTTTGACTCAAGGGTTAACAAAACATGCTGCGGCCATTAAAAATTAATTTCAAAGGTTTTCCAACAACATAAAATATGCTCCTGATAAAATACTGTGTGTGAGAAAACAGACCATAATTTATACGTGACTGCAACGATGTTAAGTGTGCATGGAGTGTGCGTAACATGTGCACACAAAGAAATTCTGGAAGGAAACATACTAAAATATCAGTAGTGGTTATCTCTGGCTATTACAATGATGGGTAATTTATTTTTTCTTCATGGCTTCCCCTATTTTCCAGTTTGAGCCTGCACAGCTTTTATAATTAACATGAATAAACACATGAATGAAACTGTTTTTTGAAAAATCAGTGCCAATTTTGTAAGAAATCACATGAGTGAACATTATCCAAAGGTCACAAAGATATAACTGAGTCTTTTAGTCTTAAAAATGTCCCAGGGGCTCTCTCTCTCTCTTTTTTTTTTTCCCTCAGGCAGCTCTCCCTCTGGATTCTGATGTTGGGGGCCCAGTAGCATTCCCATCTGACTTTCCCATCCCATGAATCCAGGTAGAGACTTAGAGCAGCACATGACTCCATCTATGGAGAAGGGGAAAGAAAACACAGATTTGTCACATTGTTCCAAAACAGTCTGGATTCCATTCAACCAGTGGGTACTGTCGGAGGAGGTGCAAAGAGAAACAGGGTGGAGAGACTAATCCCATTAGCCAGAGGGACCAAGAAGGCTTAGCCAGGAGGAGAGTCATCAGAACGGAAAAGATGGGCAGACCTGCAACAGGTGGGGATGGTGATGGTAAGAGACAAAAGGAGGATGTAACAAGTGTGGGAAATGAACAACCTCACTGGCTGACTCTTCTTCCACCATCCAATCACTAATGCTAAAAATCCCCATCTCTCATTTCTCCTCTCTATCCATATGCACTCTCTTGGCAACCTCCTCTGTTCTCTGGCTTTAGATACCATCTATATTGAGCTGTACAAAGCTGATACCCATATTTCTTTCTCTAGCCTGGAGTTCTTTTTCTGAGCTTCCAACAGCCTACTCAACATCAATAGCTGGATTTCTAACAGGCATCTCAAACTTAACATGTCCAGTATTAAACTCTTGACTTCTGTCCCTAACCTGTTTCCCTTCCTCCCATCTTCAAATATACCAGGCTCCCACTTCCATGAAGGCCTCTGCATGGGTCTGTTGGCCTGGAATGCTCTTCCACAACAAATACAACGTGACTGGTGTGCTCTAAATTTGTGCTACAAAGCAGACTTCCTTTCTGCATGCCTGATGCTTTCATGCAGGGCTCATCTTAAATGCCATCTCCCCAAGAAGTCTTCCCTGATTGCCTCATCTGGGGTAGGTTTGCCCCAGGCATCATGATTTAGAATTGGTTTATTTGCTTCTGAGCTAATAATATGTGTTGGTAAGAAAGAGCACATTCAATGATTTTAGCATCCTCTTCCCCAAGCCCACCAAGACTGCATTTCTAAGGATCCTCTGAAGGGAGATTATGGGGGCCCCACCAGAGGCCACAGAGAGAACAGCAGCTATAGGGCCGAGATTTGCAGGTCACCGAAGAGAAACAGGCCACAGGGCAAATGGATCAAGATAATAAAATTCCACCAGAAAGCCACATAAACTCTGGAGGAGGGAGGGAAGGTGTTGGACTGAGCAAAGTGCATGCGATACAGGCTCAAGCTGTCTTGTGTATAAAAGGAAATAATAGCCAGGGGCTTGCCAAGTCCCAGTCCACACTGCTGCTGCCCATGTCCCAGACAAACATCCCCACATACTGCCAAGGTATGGGCATGCTCTAATGGTAGCTGTAACCTGCCCCTTTCTCTCTTCAAAGATAGGGGCATGCAGTAACTGAAGGTGGCATTAACTGAGGGACAACCGCTGTACTATACCAGAAAACAAAATCACTTGCATATTTTAACTTTATTATTAGTAAATGACACATCACTTGTAGCACATTCCACACTACACAATCCATCATCCCATTCCAGGGTGCCGTGATATGGGAATTCAGAACTACGCATCCAGGAGAGAGGAGGTGAGGGCCTGAAGTGGTCTGGTGGCAGTGCGAACACAGAAGTGAGTTATGCACATCACTCATATGACCATCTAGGGCAGCATCATTCTGCAAACAAAATAAGTTTGCGACATCCCACATATTCCCCTCATGGATATTCATGATGTGCTAACATATTAACAGCCATGAGATGTCCTCATAGTTGGCAGTTGGGAAACTTCCTTCTATAGTACACCTTGGGAGTACTCACCACAATAAGCAAGAGCATAATCAGGTGTTTCAGCCCACAAGGGTTTCTGGCACTAGCTAACTGAACACAAGGTCCTTAGGAAAGACCAAGGTGCTGCCTGATATTTTCAGAATACACAGAAAATTCTAGGTCTGATGGGCAGAAGCCTGACTTCAGTCGTTTAAAATGGGAATTCATGACCTGTTGCTCAGGTCACAGACAAAAACCAATTCACAGACCCAGAGCCCCTTAATTAAGGGGGAATCTGGATACCTTTTAGGAACAACCCTACAATATAGCCATATGCATATACTGAGAATCTTCCCTCAAACCTTGCCCAGAAGATCCTTCAGCCATTTACCACAATGACTATGCACAAAGGGAAAGGAAATACCTAGACCACTCAGGGTTATTAGATAGTGGCTCTGAACTAATGATAATCCATGGAGAGCCAAAGTGCCAGCACAGTCTGCTGGGTCACAGTGGAGGCTTATGGACGAGAGATGAAGCCCAAGTCCATGTTGTAGTGGGTCCGGTAAGGATACAGGCTCATCCTGTGGTTACTTCTCCAGGCTCAGAATACATAATGGAAATAATTATTCTTAGTCACTGCAGAATTCTCACATTTGTCTTTTGATCCATGAAATAAGGGGCTATGATGATAGGAAGGACCAAGTGGAAAACTCAACACTTTAGCAGAGGATTTAAAAAGCTTACCACCTCCCTGGAGTGCATCAAAGAATAAAAGATGAGGGCAAGAGGTTGACTTCTACCATATTCCATCTAAATCACTGTGTCCCAGTGCAAAAGTTACTTGGCTATTTGAAAATGACTGCGGATTATTGCAAATTTAATCAAGTGATGATGCCAATCACACATGCAAATCAACACAGCCCCTGGCATCTGGTATGTAGCTCTAGACATATCAAATGCTAACATTTCAATTTCCTTTTCAACAGTTTCCCTTTACATGGCAGGGAGATTAGTATACCTCCAAATCTTATCTCAAGACTATGTCAACTCATCTGCTTCCTGCCATATTATAATGTGAAGGAACTCTGATCAAGGCTTGCCCAGAAGGTCCTACAGGTATTTTTTTTTTAGATATTTATTTATTTATTTAGAGTGAGCAAGCAGGGACGAGGGGCAGAGGGAGATGAGAGAATCTTAAGCAGATTCCGCACTGAGTGCAGAGCCCAACGTGGGCCTTGATCTCACAACCCTGAGATCATGACTTGAGCCGAAATCAAGAGTTGGACACTCAACGGACTGAGCTACCCAGGTGCCCCATTAAGTAGCTATGGATTGTTCTGGTATGCTATAACAATCACACTGGCCCACTGCATGATATTATATTAACTGGATCTACTAAGAATGAAATAACAAATATCCCAGAGGCCTCAGAAAGGCAGAGAAGATAAACCTCATGGAATTTCAAGGGTCTTCCAGTCTGATAAAGTTTCCAGGGAATCCAGAGGCATGTCTATGGTATGCTTTAGAGGAACTATTCGTCCCTCTAAAGTGAAAGACCGATTAATTAGCCTTTTGCTGCCTATCACAGAAAAAGATTCATATGCTTGAAGGGTGTCTCTGGATTTTGGAGACAATTTTGTCCTGCTATTCTGATCTGCTCTGCTGTTCTTGGGTAACCCAGCAGCTCTGAGTGAGGCACTGAGTAAGAAACAATTTGCAAGGCTCAGGCTATAGTGTAAATTTTTGTCTCATCACAGAAAAGAAGCACAGCTTATAAAGGTATTTATGTCCCATGTAAGTGCCCACTGGTAAGCATCCACACAGATTATCAGGAGGAAAGTTGACCTGTCCTGAAGGTGCCGGTCAGTCACTTTGCCCAGGCAACCTGGTGTTTGTTCATGGGCTTCCATACAAAAGTGGTCATGGAGAGAGGAACGGACGCTTTGCATTGGTTTGAAAACAGGGACTTCTCATCACTAAAGCTGAGCTGGCTACTGCCCAGCTAAGTACCCAGGCTGCAAATGGCAGAGGCCCACACTGAGCCCTTTCATGGCTCCTTTCTCCAGGTGGGATTCCCAGTCACCTGGCAAAGACTCCATTGGACCTCTTTCAACATGGAGGGAGCAGTGATTTGTCTCAATACATATTCCAGATACAAATTTGCCTTGCCTGCCTGAAACGCTTCTGCCACTTACCATCATCTGTGGACCTCCAGAATGCTTTAGGCATCACCTGGGTGTCCTGCGCATCACAGAAGTTAACTAAGGGACTCATCTGATGGTGGTGATGGTGTGGCAATAACCCCAGATCCACAGAACATGCTGGTCTCACCACATATCCCATCACCAGAACAGACTTGATAGAACGGTTGGTAGCTTGCTGATGACTCATCTACAATCAGCTGAGAGGCAATCCCCAGGGGTTAGGGTGCTGTTCTACAGGACGCACTGTGCCTTGAGCCAGTTCAGGCAGCCCAATAAAGAGATGACCATCAAGCACTGAGATCCTGTGAAATGAAGATTGGGTACCTCAGGGGATTGGAAGGCAAGAGGAGAGAAGGTGGGCTAATTATTCCCCCAGCCCCCTCCCTGCTGGGCTGCCACGTGGCCATGGCCATGTTCTTCTACCTTAGACCTTATCTGCTCTCCGGTGACCTCCGCTTTAGCTATCTGTCTTGCTCTTTTCAGCAACTGCTCCCTCTCCTACCCCTTCAGGCCTAAGAGAGAGAAATGCTTCCCCATCTACTGATTTCATTTAATCTTGCCCTCACATGTGTAAAGGTCCTTCAATAAACTCATGTCCATCTGCTTTCTGCCTGAACCCTGACCAATGTATGTCGGAGGTTAAGACGACCATGGTAGGATACAGAACAGCTCCCTTACCCCCAAAAGCTCCCCTGTGCTGCCCTCTGGAGTCACACCCTCCTCTGCCCCTAGTCCTGGCAATTACTGATCTCTCTTCCATTCCTATTGTTTTGTCTTTTCCAGAATGTCACACAGATGGAAGAGATCCTAGACATGTGGGTTAAAGAGGTTTGGACAATAACTGAAAACACACCACTGGGTATTGCTTCTACACTTAATGTAATTTGGCCTAAATGCCTTATTGTTTCTGCTTGTATAGCTTCTGTTGGGCTGCTAATGTTACTGGGGTGAGTGGGAAAATTCTCACCAGGAGATGTTTCTGAGCGAGAACCTGCTCGCATGATGGATGAGCAAGTATCTCTGGTGAATACACAAGTCATAGCAAGTCACTGCATTTACTCCATCCCCTCAGCTCTCACTCAAACATCACTCTTCATGTTTAAACACTAATTTTATTTTTAACAGATGTACTTTATATAAAAGGCTAGGCAACATTGAAAAGCACAGCACGTTAGCAATAAAAGGTCAAGTTAGCTGTTCAATTAAAGTCTACCATTACATCAAAATATAAATATATATGGAAAATGGCTTTTTAAGGTCTCTAAAATATTATTTTGGTCAAGATTTTATGCCTTATTACCAAGATGTTAGGGTGTTTAATTTAGGCCCTAGATCTTCAGTATTTTTTTAAAAACAACAAACTCAAAAAGATGCCTTTTTTTTCTCCCTATACTATCCAATCTTGGATTGGACAGTAAGAATAATTTCTCCAACCATTTTATTATGAGGGTTTAGATTTTATTTTACTTCCTGCTTTATTCTTTCCTATGGTGTCTGTCATTTTTTTTTAAAAAGGATGTATTTTTAAATTTTATTTCTCAAATTAAGAGGCACTAAAATGAACTTTTTACTTTTGGTGTAGACTTTCACGAGTTTTTTTTTTTTTTTTTTGACTTTCACGAGTTTTAACCCATGTGCAGATTCACGTCGCCACCACCACACACAGGATGCAGAACAGCATCATCACCCCACAGCCTTCCCCGTGCTGCCCCTCTGGAGTCAGGCCTGCCCCACCCTGAGTCCGAGAGACCACCGACCTCTTTTTTGATCCTATTGTTTTGCCTTTTCCTGCATGTCATATAAACAGAATCCTAGAGTAGCAGCCTTTGAGACTGGTTCTTTCTAATGTCTCTGAGATTCATCCGTGTTGTCTGCATCGAAAGCTCATTGCCTCCTACTGCGGAGAAATATGCCATCGTGCAGATGGACCAGTCTGCTTATCCAATCACCTGCTTAAGGACACTTGGGCCCATTCCCATTTGGGTCAATTATGACTAGAGCTGCTATGAACATTCTTGTACAGATTTTTTTAGTGAACTTTTCAATCATTTTTTAGATACAAAAGTCACAGAGAATTTGCCCAGCACAATCATGGACCCATGACACTGCGAGTGCAGGTCAAGGGGAGTTCAGGGGGCTCACTTCTGGCAACACCAGGTGTGCCCTTGTCCCCACACTGTCCCTCCCACTGGTCTGCACTGTACCACCTCCTGGGTGGCTGGAGAGGACAGTAAGGCGGGGAGGAAAGAGCACTCCCCTGGGGCCAGGCCACCCCCGGTGCCACTTGCGGCCACTGGGGGTGACACCTAGTCCCACCTCTAATGTCTGTTTCACGGGGCCAGTGCTTTCATGGTAGAATCCAGGAGATTCTCTCTTCCCAGGAGGGGACATAATGAGTGGTAAGTCCCCAACAATCACCCTCTAAATTCAAGAAGTCACTGTGACAGTGCCGGGAACCCAGTGTTTTCTCTAGAGGTAAGACAGAAAACAACAGGGCAGTTTGATGGGCCAGTGTGGACAGCACCGTATAGAAACGTCCACGTACAAGAGAGAGGTAGAGTGACGGAACAGACTAGAAGGACACATTAAACCAAATTATGGAGAAAATTGAATGTTTGACAAAGCAGACATTAAAAACAATGGGGAAAGAATAATAAGTGGTGGCAGTAAAACAGATTATCTATTTGGGAAAAGAATGTGAATTTGGATGCCCACCTTATGTCAGGATGAATTAACGTGTTTTGTTTTCAAAGAGTAAGAAAAACAAGCGGAGTAGAAAAGCGTTTTTATATCAAGCCTGGGCAAGAATGATGAATTTATAGATTAAGCAACAGAAGACATTCCAAAAGAAGATTAATGTATTTGATTGTATTAAAATGTAAACTTCAGAACAATGAGGTGTCACGTGAATGAAAGGGAAGCAGCAAGCTGGGAAGAACAGCTGTACGAAGCTACTCTGCTTATGACAGAAAAGGGTTATCTCTTAATAATTAATTAATTATAAAAAATTATTAAACAAAAAGGTGATAAAATTGACTTAAGATACCAGCAGTGGGGGCATTACCCAGTCAGGACAAGAGGAGGATTCACATCAGGGGAGATACGACTAACGCCCAGGCTCACGGAAATGTCCAAGCCCAATACTGCTCCAAGAAATATAAATTAACACAATAATGAGGCATCATTTTATACCTCTTAAGCTATCAATATTTTAAAACAATGTTAATATTCAATGCCAGAAGGAATATGAAACTAGAACACTCATACAACGTTGATGGTGATATAAATCACTATTATCTTTTCAGATTTGGCAATCGTTATAAAAATGCACACAAGTATTCGCACTCTGGCCTTGAACTGAACACAAAGCCTGTCCCTGACCCCTCGGCGATGGCCACGATCCCAGTCCCCTCCCGGGCCCATGCCCACCCTCTATCCCACCTCTGGCTCCCTCTTGCCCCCTGGCTTCTGCCAGGCCCCAGAACACAGCACGTTGGGGCTGCCCATCCCGGGGCTCTCCCCCTGGTGTCTCAGGTCTCTGTTTAAAGCTCACTCTGCAGAGAAGATTCCCGAGGTCCTCCCCGCCACTCTCACAATGGCCCCCGTCACACTGCACACCTCCTTTCAGCCCAGGTGTATCTGTGGATTATCAACTCACTCACCAGCAGGTAGCACTCTCTGAGGGCAGGGATCATGTCTTCCTCTACAATGAGTCCCTAGCACCTAGCACAGTGCCTGGTACATAGTGAGGGCTCCAAAACTATCTGTGGACTGGCTGAGCAAATAAATGAACAAACAAACATATGCAAATCTAAAGAAACCAAAGACTCAACAGTGAAATGGTTAGAAACACTCTGGTCTATAGAACTAAAGAGCCCGAACGAGCGGTCATGACCCCGTCCACCAGCCCCGGTGGAATGCTGCTTACTTCCTCTGGATGGAACGTCTTTCTCCAGCCACCCACGTGGGAGACTCTTCTTCATCTCTCGAAGCTTCCACTCAGCTCTGTTTACTCTCTGGAGACTTTTCTAACTTCCCAGCCAGCATGAACACTTAATGGTAAGATTTCTGGCAACACAGTGGATCTCTCCCCAACCTCCTGGTCTAATCACAGAAATATATCAACAAATATATCAACTATATCAACACCTAATGGAATAAATATATCAAGAAAATGATTTTAAACATACGGTGGAAGTTGAAACCAAGAAAGGGAAATCCACAGGTGCTGGAAGCATGGGCCAGGGAGAATGTGTTATTCCCACAAGAGCCCAGGGAGTTTATCAGACCTGGACAGAACAGGCTGTGCTAAAGGCAGCCCTGGGATCTCCCACAGTCACTAAGAGGATGGGATTTAATGCCCATGTGGGGCTAGGAGATGCAGGACCGCAAGACTGGGAGAAGTTCGGGCACAGTTGAGAGTGAACCAAAACAGATTCTAGGAAAACAGTCAGAATGGAGTCCAGACAGATAAAGACATGGGAAATGCAAGAGAGTCTAAGAGACAAGGGAAGTGGAAGGAGGAGGTTCAACAAATATTTAATAAGACTTCCAGCAGAAAAGGCCAGCAAGAGTGGGGTGGAGACAATACCCAAAGAGTAGCAGCAGGGAATGTTCTAGAATTCATGAAAAATACTATTCCTCACCGTGAGACAGCATGAGTCTGGGGAGGTTAAATAAACAGACATCTCTAACAAGACACATTGTAGGGAAACTGTAAAGTAACAAAACAAAGAGAAAAATCTTGAAGGCAACCAGAAAAAGAAAAAGGAAAAAACAGATCACCCAGAAAGTACTGGCAATTAGACAGCAGACTCTCAACAGCAACAGCAGAGGCCAGAAGACCGTGAAGAATGTCTTCAAAGTGCTGAGAAAAAATAACTCTCAGACAAGAATTGTATTCCCTGCACAATCTTCATTAAAGAGTAAGTGGAAAATAGACATTTTTGAAAACAAAGACTGATCCCCTCCCCGCCCACTCACAGCACGTCACTTAAAGGATATACTTCAAGAAATTGAATTCTGAACGAGGGGTGAGACTGAAGCAGCAGTGATGAGCCAACAAACTGGTAAACATGGGAAAACCTAAACAAACATGATTGTAAAAAAACAAAACAAAACAAAAAACAACAAACCCAATAATAGAGACTAATTCAGGTACTATCAAAACAAGGCTGGATCGAAACACTAGCCAATAGGAACATGTACATTGAAGCTGCTTGTTTTATTCAGGACAGTAGAAATATTGTGAACTTTCGGCTTTACAAGTTCAGAACACATGTTAAAATTTTAAGGGTAATCTCCTCTACAAGAATAGAAATAAAATATTTAAGTCTCAAGACAGTGGAGGGGAAAACGCATGATAAGGAAAACTCAGACAGAACCAAACACAGTGGAGGAGGGAAAAAGACAGACCCGAGGAAATCAGAAAGATAACAATAAAGCAGTAGAAGGAAAAAACCCAAACATGCCTGTCACAAGACTTGGGAACATGCTACACTTGACCACTAAAAAGGTGAAGATGTTCATTTGGAATTTTTTAATTACAGATACGCTATTTTACAAGAAACACACCTAAAACGTGGTAATAGTGACTATAAATGGTTGAGAAAAGATATACCGGACAAACACTAATCCAAAGAAAACTGTTATGGGTATTTTACTAGCAGAGAAGACAGGCCATAAAAGCCAGAGGGATAGAAAGGTAACCACATAATTATAAAGGGAAGAGTTGACCAGGAAGACAGGACAAATCTTTACTTGCAGATATGTGCACCAGAAGACAAACCTAATTTATAATTCAAGATACCAGTACTTGGGTATTTACCTTGCTGTTGTCCCTTGTGCCTGGTTCTACTGGGAATTCTGGGTGAATTCAACAGAGGGCACAACTCAGAAATCCCTGGGTCTCTGGTGAGAACAGGTTGTCACAATGGCACAATCCTGGCTGCCCTTAGTGTCCTATTAGTTCACTCTGCATGCCCATTATAGTCTTCAGAGCTGCCATCGCTCTGGTGGTCCCCACTGCTGTGGGACTATTTGTAATTTATTTCTGCATTCTTAGCACCTCCCCTAATGTCTGCAGAGAAAGGGACTCAATATGCACCCATTAAAATTATAATTTTGTGGGTGCCTGGGTGGCTCAGTCAGTTGAGCACCAGACCCTTGGTTTTGGCTCAGGTCATGATCTCAGGGTCTTGGGATCGAGTCCCGCGTTGGGCTCTGTGCTCAGTGTGGATCCTGCTTGTGCTCTCTCTCTAATAAAATCGTAAAATAAAATTATAATTTTGAAGATGATGAAGCCAACAGGATGCATGTCTGTGATATGCATTCCTATTTGAAAAGCACAATGTAAAACTGTAGGTGTATTTTAATTACAAACACATAAAAATTACATATGTATGTGGATACAGGTTAATGGAGTATGGAAACGTGAAAGCAATAAATTTGTTACATAAGGTGGATTGTGACTTTTTGCATTTTATTTTTATTATTGCTCTTATTACTTGTATAATTTTGAAAATAAAAAGAAATGACTATATGACTTTTAGTCATCCAATGAAGTATTTCCTAAAAATTGTCACCATGTATAGACAGAAGAACAGAGCTGTTTTCTGAGCCATGGAAATATTCACTCCTAGGGCCAAATACTGCCTTTTACTCTAGAAGCCATGGTGGCATGACATGGTGATCCTCTCTGGATGTACAGAGGGTCGAGAAGGAAAGAGGAGCCTGTGCAGAATGGATCTAGCTGGCCTCACTTAATACTATTTTTCCTGGGGTGCCTGGGTGGCTCCATCGGTTAAGCGTCTGACTCTTGATTTCAGTTCAGGTCATGATCTCAGGGTGTTGAGATTAAGCCCCGTGTCAGGCTCTATGCTAGAAGCCTGCTTGAGATTCTCTCTCTGCCCCTCCTCCCTCCCGCTCAGGCGCGCTCTCTCTCTCTCTCTCTCATAAATAAATAAATAAATAAATAAATAAATAAATAAATAAATAAATAAAATACTATTTTTCCCTTCTTCTCTCTTGCCTCTCCTTTCTAGGTAACCCTAGATGTCCACCGATTATCCAGAATTTCACAAGACAATCTTTCCATTAGCCTCTACCCTACTTCCCCTGAGACAAGGTTCTCTGAGTTACCTGGACAGAGCACCAGGTAATTAAAGACAGTATTCCTTATGCAGAGTCTGGTCTATGTGTACCATTTCCAAAGGAAACAGCGATCCTTGGAGAAATGGGTGATTCCAGGTCAGGGGCAAGAAATGTACCAGAAGAGCCAGAAGCATATCAGAAAGCAAGAGAGCTATCAGGGACTATCAGGGTCGCACCAACAGGACCCAGCAGACAACATGAAAGGCTCCCGCTGGCCAAGATGGTACACACTGAAGATCAGTGAGAATAATGATGAACTGAAACACATCAAATATGTGGACGTTCATGAGTTATGATAATTTTTTTTAAAGAAAAATCATTCATTGCTCACTTTGGGAGAATGCTTGGGAACCAATTCATTATTTTGGAAGGTGGTAAGTGAAGGGAAAGAACCAAGAATATCTTGCCTTTCTTAGACTAAGTGTGTCTCATTGTTACCAAGCAGTTGAAGAAGGGAAGTTTTCATTACAGAAGTACTCCTACCAATAAAAGAAGAAATGATAGATGTGGAATATCACCACTTTATAATCCCCAGTGAATACACAGATTTAAGTATGACCCACCATGGCTGCTAACATCATGAAAAGGAAGACAACCAGTCCACACACATGCTTGCCACCACCTAGGAAGTATTCTTGCCAAAACACCTGAACATGTATCTGAATTCTATCCATTTAGGGGCGGGGGATTGGGAATGGGAAACAGGAGGACATGTCAAATGTCACTGTAGATCAGACAGATGTCGGTTGTAAGAAGTTCCACGTAATAAATACTTCATAATAGATACATCATAAAGGAACAAATTAACAAATGGAGAGAGACCCTACAGACTGAAAACAGAATTGTGGCAAATCAATCAATTGCAATGTACAGACCTTATTTGGATCCTGACTCAAATTGTAAAAGAAAATCTGACGCATTCGGTTAGATTTGAACCCTGGCTGGATATTTATTAATATTATTGATAATTCTATTAGGTGCAAACCAGTATTTCTACCATGTTTTTAAAAAGTGTTCTTATCTTTTAGAAAGACGTAGTGAGATCTTTTCAGTGAAATACAATATCTGGTATTTGTTTCAAAAACATCTGAGGTTGGGACGCCTGGGTGGCTCAGTCAGTTAAGCCTTCAGCTCAGGTCATGATCTCGGGGTTCTGGGATCAAGCCCTGCATGGGGCTCCCTGCTCTGTGGGGAGTCTGCTTCTCCCTCTCCCTCCGCCCCTCGCCCTGCTTGTGCTCTCTCTCTCTAATAAATAAATAAAAGCTTTAAAAAATATCCGGGGTTAATGGAAAAATGAGCAGGAAGAGAAATGAAATGATGGACCACGAGCTGAACATTGAAGCTGAGCAGTGGGTACGTTAGTGGATTCATTACAGTATTCTCTTTACTTTTGCATGTGTTTGAAATTTTCAAGAAAAAAAAAAAAAGTCCAAGACATTAATAAAAAATAAATGAAGCTACTCCTTACTCTCACGGTTGACGTTTGGGGAAAAAAAGTGCCAAGGAAACAATGGGACTCTTACCTTTTCATTAACTGGATAAAAATTCTCCTTGGTAATCGGTATACAAAGGTGTCGAAGACAATCTTTAGGTAATTCAAAGACACATATCCACTTTTGGAGGGGTCCCCTGCACTCAGGGCTTTTTCAACCTTTTCATAAGACTTGGGAAGCTGCAGGGAATGAAAATTCGAGCGTTGCATTCATAGAAATCCACTTCACAGAGCTATTCAACCAGTTTATTTCTACCAAAACCTCGTCACATTTTCCCCTCCAAAAACTGATCAAAAAGGTTACGATGGCATGTACTGAACTTCAAATGTTTAATTGATGAGCTCGCTACAGAACGGTATCCCCAGTCACAGCTACTCAACTGACAAGGCAGACAAGTTTCTCAGGGAAAAACAGCACATATAATAGCTCCACCTCAAATTTCAGAGCTAAAAATATTCGGTGGATCTGCCAGTTTGATACATCTTTCTTAATATACTTTCAAGCCATTCCTACTGTGAGCCCATGCTAGGTTTCTCCTGATTAAGTCAGGTCAATCAAACAAAAAAGCTGGCAACATTTTATTAAAAACAGAAGTAGCTTTTAGAGTAAGGACAATCATTAATATAAAGATTGCATAAACAGAGTACACTTTGTACATTTCTTTAATTATTCTTTTTTTTTTAATGGGGAATCACAAAGAATCAGGGTGAATGAACCTCGCTTATGGGACTTCTAAAATTCAGTAAAGTGGGTTAACCACTGATTTTTATATGGCTCATAAAAATACGATGAAGATTGGTTTTATTTCCAAAGGTTTTCCTGCTGTTTGTTATTGAGTAATAACAATATTCTCCGATATTTCCAACCCTCTCCACTTTGTCTGAATTCAGTTTTCCCGCTAACTGCAATGAGAAACAAAATAACCATCAGCCTGGTATATAAGGTGACTTAAAAAAAAAACACCCAACCTGTTGGAACATAGAAATACATGCACAAGAGTCTCTACCCACCAAGGAGTAAGAAGCAATTCTTTGAAATTTCCATAGGGTACACAGGAACGTTGGAAAACTAATGGGAAAACCTTTAAAAATATTTAGAGAACTGCAGGGCCTAAATTTCTTAGAAAGTTGCACAAAACTAACCCAAAATGTGGCTAAATTTGCCCCTATCTCTTTCAGGGAAGTGGGTTCACAGAGAAAAGCCAAAGCCAGATGTGGAGTACGGTCTCAGTGTATTAACTGGATTAATGAAATCCACTTTTAATATCTTGATGACATTGGTTTCCATTGAGGTTTTTTTCTAGGAGAATGTTTTTGACATAATCAAGAGATTTTAGGAAAAGAGCAGGGAGTGAAACAGACATAGTATCTTGGTGATATGTATAAACCTTTAAGGGATTCTCATTGTGACTGTTTACAATGAAACAAAAGGGAAAAATGCAAGCAATTCAGCAAAGTAAAAAGAAGGACATAAAGATATCTGGAAGTCTCTCCATCCAGTTTTTTTATATAGTGTTGCAAAAACTCCCATAATGATCGTATAAACATATAACTTTACGAAAATGCGATCATGGCTATACATTCAGATGTGACAGGTGCTTTTTTCATTTAACATTATATCATGATATTTTTTCCTGTAAGAACTTATATCTACATCATGCTTTTAAGTGATGTGTGGCATGCCATCATGTTACTGACAGACCAGAGAAAGATACGCTAATTTTCTGTTTGTACATTTAATGTGTATAAATGTTCCCTTGATCCCCTATCTAAATGAGGTCCTTTTCCATATTTGTCGCATTTATGAATGTGTTTGTTTAACACCTCTCTCCCTGATGGGAGTTCGTGCAATCTCCACGAGAGCATATTTTGTCTGTTTTGTTCACTAATAATTACCTAGAATGAATCAGAATTTGGCATGCTGCAGCCACTCAATAAACATTTGTTTAAAACGAATATATTTTTACCAAAAACGTTCTAAAGAAAGGTTGCAAAATGTAAAAAGCTATGACACATAAAAATTAAAATCATAGCCGAGATGACATTCTATCTGCATCAGACTGTAACAATATTGGGGCCCCGGGGTGGCTCAGTCGGTTGAACATCCAACTCTTGGTTTCTGTTCAGGTTGTGATCTCAAGGTTGTGGGATCCAGCCTCGCAATAGGCTCCGTGCTCAGTGCGGATTCTGCTTGTCCCTCTCCCTGTGTTCCTCCCCTGGCTTGTGCTCTCTCTCTCAAATAAATACATAAAATCTTAAAAAAAAAAAAAAAAGTCTAACAATATCAAGCGTTGGTGAGTAGGTTGAACAACAGGAATTCTTTCTCATATGCTTCAGGTGGGAGTGTAAATTGATATTTTGAAAAGCAATTTGATACTGCCAATTAAAGCTGAGGAGCATGTCTGCTACAACCTGGCAAGTAATTCCACTCATAAGCATAATTCCTAGCTTTGCACAGGTGCATCAAAAGATACATGTACAACCACTTACAGTGGCATCATTTGGATTAGCACAAAGCAGGAAGCAATCTCAATGTCCATCCATAAGAGAATGTGTGATTTGTGTATATGTAGACAACGGAGAACTGTAGGAAGAAAGAAACAAAGAAAAGAAAGGTCAGGCAAAAAACAAAGAACCCAGTCTGTAAGGAAACATAATACAAACAAATACAGACACATCACCTACAAAGGTTTCATGCCAGAAAAAGAAACTAAGAATATGAATTCGTTATAAGAAAAGCTTGAAGTCAGGATGACAAAACAATGAAAGGGAAGGGATATTTCAAAGCGAGGAAGCTAGAAAACAAAAATAATATCATTACAGGAGTTAATAAATTAGAAACAGCAAGTGTAAGAGGCAAGGTTGAAGTTCAACTGAGTAATGAAGGAATGGCTCGGAAGACTCTCACTGAAGGTGGAGGAGAATGGCAGGACCAGAGCAAGTCAGGAAGCAGGTGCCAGCTCTGGAGGACAGACCAAGATGACCCAACGGGAGGATAACTGGGAATAACCCTGAAGGAAGGGCAGACGCAGGGAACACAGAGGGAAGGAGGGAAGGTGGGGGAAGGTTTTAGTGACACAGAAAAAGTTTTCTGGAAATGAAGGAAGGGCTGGATCTGTCCATCAAAAGAACACCCTGTGGTCCAGGAAACTTTGACAAAATGCTTAATGCAAGTACAGCTCAGTTTCACTTTTTAATTTCAAGGATCCAAAAAAACCCCCAAAACAAAAAACAAAACTTCAGGCATCCAGGTAGAAAAAGAGAATCACCTACAAGGGGCAAAAACAGCTGTTGACCTCAGGCTTTTTCTCCTGAACACCCAGTGCCAGAGGACAATGGGATGATGCTTATAACATTTTGAGGACGAGAAAGCAAGATGGAAGAATTACACGCAGCCACGCTGTTCGAGTAGGAAAGTCAGAGGCAGACAGTCTCAAGTATGAAAAAACAAAGGGAATAAAGCACCCAAGAGCCTTTCTTAAGGAAATTACTTGACAATGAAATCCAGCCAGCCCCAAAATAAATCAAAATAATGAACTCTGAAAGGGATTAACTATGGTAAGCACTGGAGTGTAGTGATGTGCATTAAATCCACGTAAATACGAATCGAAGACAAAACAACTGGGGGAATTATAGGAACACAACGAAATGTAAATATCAATATTGTTGTAAACCCTGACTAAGAACAAAACAGAAACAACAAAACTTGTGAGGTGGGAGGGAGGGGCGAAGAAGTGAGAGCCCACCCTGCGCTGCCTGTAATCGAAAGATCCTTCAAAAACACCATAATTTCTGCAACTCTTAATGGCTTTCTTAATCTCTTTTCTTGTCTCGAAGTCCCTTTTGGGACCTAATATATCTTGTGGTAAAGAAATGTTTGTCCAAAGTACAGATACATCTTCAGCTTCACTTGACGCTGGACTTGGCAAGAACTTGAACTTAAACCCGGCCCCAGTCCTGACTGGTGGTATAACTTTGGGCTGGTCATTAAACCCCTCCATGCCTCAGTTTCCTCAGGTGGAAGATGGGATGATAACAGTGCCTCGCTCACAGAGCTGCTGTGAAGACTGAGGAGGGGAACACCCAACAGGGCCTGGCACACGGGAGGCCCCACAGAAGGGTTAATTACCAGGGCGGCCATGTCTCCTTTACTTCTGGTAAATTCAAAGACGTTTAAATTAACTATGTCTTATTTGTAAAAAGGAGCATGATTCTCTTCTTATAAAATTATTTCTTTCCATGTATCCACCCACCCACCCACCGAGGCAGCCATCCTTCTATATATATGAATAAAGACAGACCTAGAATTATGTTCGCCAAATGTTGCCTTTGATTATTTCTGGGTGGTGGATTTTGAATAATTTATACTCTCTTCTTTGTACTTTTCAGAATTGCTTACTTTTTTTGTAATGCTAATGCATTTTGTAATGGTTCTGTTTTTATGAAAACAATAAATTTATTAACAACAATAACAGAAAACAAGTTTTACTAATTTACCAACACAGTATTGCATATACTCACTTCTCCAACACCTTGATGAACACTGGCTTTTGTTAATTTTTTTCCTCATTGACATTTTTCTCCTGAAAATTTTATATTCATTGTTAAAGGTTCTACGTACCTTCAGAATAGTTACGATTTATCTCTTGTTTATGCGGCCCATATTTTGTCAAGTTTCCCATTTGTTACACAAAATTTTGCTGTACAAAAGCTGTTCATTTAAATGTAATCAGATGTACCAATCTTTTTCTTTATGGTTTTTGGGCTTTACATCATGCTTAAAAGGTAGTCTCAATTTCAAGATTAAAAAACTTTCACCCACATTATTTTTAAATTTGAATAGTTGATGCATATAGAATTTACTTTGGTGTGAAGAATGGAAGGTTACAAGCTTTTTCCCCCAAATGGCTGCCTAGTGAATTATCCTAATAATTACACTCCCCAATCCCACCACACTTTACTGACTTTATTGGAATGGCTGATATCATATGCTAAATTCACATATAAAGATCAATCCATTACCTAACAATAATTGGGTAAGACAGTGCCATATAGTCTTAAATATTATACCTTTTGTAAGATTTTTTTAAAGATTTTATCTTTAAGTAATCTCCACACCCAGCGTAGGGCTCAAACTCACAACCCTGAGATCAAGAGTTGCATGCTTTATCTACTGAGCTGGCCAGGCACCCCTATAAATTATTTTTTATGTGGTGCTGTAGATTCTTTATTATAACTTTTCAAAAGAAAAAAAAATATATATGTATATCTCCATCCAGATATAGGAAGAGCAGATATCGATGCTGAATCTTCCTATCCAAAAACCAAAAAAGAGCTCTTCATTTATTCAAGTTTTCCTTTATTTTACTCAATAAAGTTGTCTCATGTCCTTATAGAAGTCTTGAATATTTCTTACCAGATTTAGTCTGTGAGTAGCACAGAGGAGATACTTAAGAATCAGCCTCCCACCCCCTTTACTATTACCAACGGACTGTCATCAGGAGTTGGAGGAGGCCTCAGGGTTTGGGGAGGTGGAGGTAAGATCAAAACAAATTTTAGAAATAATGTTCAGACCTAATGGTTTTTCACAGCTGTCAATTTCCTCTGCTCATGCTTTAGAGGACCCTGGTGTTAGGGAGACACTCTTACCTCTTGGCAAAAGGTCCTCTCAATTTCGTCTAAGGAACAGTTTTTCCAGACATCTTCCGATGAAACAGAGCTGTGGAGGCACTCCCCTTTGGAATTTTTGACTGGCTGATTGTTCCATGAGATCTCTGCGAAAACAAAAGAGCTTCCGCTTATTCATGTCGCCAGAGGTACATTTAAATACCCAGTGTTCCCTTTTCATCCTCACCTGTCTGATAAAAAGTAGGACCAGAATGAATTAAAAGCATGATGAGCCAGGTAATAAATAGCATTGAAATAAATGGCTGAACATTTTAGAAAAAAGTGAATCTACTTGCTATCCTGTGTTAGGATAAACCTGAGGTAGAGTAAAAAGTA
Source organism: Leptonychotes weddellii (assembly GCF_054177405.1). Taxonomy (NCBI): domain Eukaryota; kingdom Metazoa; phylum Chordata; class Mammalia; order Carnivora; family Phocidae; genus Leptonychotes; species Leptonychotes weddellii. The sequence goes on from NC_138373.1 coordinate 155,034,502, forward strand.
CACCAAGTAAAATAATAAAACCATGAAAGCAACAGAGGAAAATTAAGATGGATATTATATAGTGTACAATCTGTGTGTGTGAAGTCCTTTCCAAGGAACACACTACAGCCCCCAATCATTTAAACAATGGATAGGTCTGACAGTATAAATATTTATTTTTTGTTTGGTTAAAAACACACACACACAAATCACAATGAAAGAAAAATGAGTGAGAAAAACTGTAGGTTAATTACCATGATGCACGAGTAGCTCTTACAAATCAGTAAGATAAATACTCAACAGAACAATAGACTAAGGTTATAAACAGGTAATTCACACAAAAAGAACTAAAAAGCCCGAGATGTATGAAAAACTCAAACTCATTGGTAATTTTAAGTCTAATGAAAACAAGTTAACAATTTTTTCCACTTGTCAAAGAGGCATGGATAAAAGGGAATGATAGAGAAATGAGTTCTAGTTTGTGTATAGAAAACCTGGTACCTGAATACTCTTAAATCTTCTAGATTTTTACAAAATGGAATTATAGGACTACTCAACAAACGTATATGGGTAGGGGTATTTCCTGCACTGTTTAAAGATTTTTAAAAATTAAAACAATTTAAATGCCCATTAATAGAGAATGGGTTTTATAAATTATGGCTCATCAAGCCTCTAAAACACTACAGACATTAAAAACAAAGGTGCCTGTCTAAATTAACAGGTGTGGAAAATTTTCCTTGATATATATTGTTTCATGATTGAAAGAAAGGATGACTAGCATAATTTAATTTTCATTCTAATACTTACGTTGTGTATTTGCAGGTCTATCCATCCATCTATCCATCCATGCAGCAGAAAATAAATTGGGGAGGACAATACACCAAAAAGAACACAGTGGTAGGATTCAGGTGGAAGGATTACGGGGATTGTTATTCGTGTTTTTGTGCCTTTTTTGCAGCCAGCATGTATTACTTTTATAATAAAAGAGAATAAAATAAATCTAAAATATAGCCATTCTCAAAGTCGACTGCAAAGAATCACGAATGGTTTCCCAGATTTATTTCCTAAAATGTCTGCAAATAAGCTTCACTCAAATTAAGCACACTTACAACGACTCAGCTGCAGTTAACAAAGTGCCAGTCATCTGGAATTCCATTTCCTACCTCAAAAAAAAAAAAAAAAAAAAAGAAAGAAAGAAAGAAAGAACAAAGTAAAAGAAAAACAGCTTCCCCCAGTGGACCCCGCTGGCTACATAATGAAATACAAAGGCAGAACTTGGTCTGGAATTCTGTGGCCTTGGTGGGCCAGGCATTTGAAACTGGGATCTCGGAACACACACAGGAGCCTCGAGTGGTGGGGAAGCGAACCCACGAAACCAGGCTCTGACTCAGGTGGGCACACAGAGCCCGGTTTTCTAATCCCGCATCCTGTGTGTGGGCTCCCCTCTGGGGCACTGCTGCTCTAATGGTGGATGATAGGGACACATGGCACAGCGAGGGAAACCCATTCTTGCTCTGCCAACAACAGGCCAAGCTCTGGAGGGTGGGGGTGGCTGGGGGGCGGGGCCTGCCCTCGGGGAGCTCACAGTCCAGGGACCTGGGCAGTTACGCTGCCACCCCAGGCTGGCTACAGAACTCAGAACTGCAGAACTTCCAAGGTGTGTCTCGTCACAGTCAGGCCTCACCCATCAGCCCAGCTTAATAATTCCTGCCACCTGCTAATTTCCCCCAAAGGGTCTTTGCTGATTGGAAATGGGGTAGAGAGGAGATCCAAAGCTTACATGTGCACTTATATATGTCATAGGTGCAGCAAAAGGAAACCCACCTCCCAATGTCACTTCTTCAGGTGCTTCAGATAGTGCTTTTGACAAGCAAGATGATGACTTCCTAAGAATATAAACACAGCGGAACCATAAAGATGCAAAATTAACAAGAAACTCTGTTCTATATATTTAGAAAAGTCGAAAGTGTGGTCCCTGCAAATATATGACCTAGAGATTCCCTGACATGGGTAACAACAGCATCAAATCCACCAACAGCTCCTGGTAATGAGTCCCTGTAGAACACATTTTCCCCAAAAAGGAACCGACGTGAGCAGATTGTATCCTTATCATTCACAGTTCATAGACAAGAGAAAAGCAGGAGTTCATATGAGAAATAGAAACAGATATAAAGAAGTATGTGGAATGATGTGCTTACTTAAGAAAGTGAGATTTTGGGAAAAATGCAAATAGGGGACATATATATTTTTAAATATTTTATTTATTTATTTATTTACTTATTTATTTTAAAGAGAGAGAGAGAGCAAGCATAAGTGGCGGGGGGCCGGGGGGGTGGGCGGGGAGAGATGAGCAGATTCCACACTGAGCATGGAGCCCAACGCAGGGCTTGGTCTCATGACCCTGAGATCATGACCTGAGCTGAAGTCAAGAGTCAGACACTTAACCAACTGAGCCACCCAGGCACCCCGGGGACATATATTTTAAAATTATTGCTCTCTTGAGAATATCTTCCCCAAACCACCACATAGAAAACAAATATTATTAAACACTGGTAAAAATGTCATTCTAGAAAAATCAGAAACAGGACAGTACTTATCTGTCCATGTGCTTCAGGGTTGGAGTGCCAAGAGAAGAATTTCTCAGTGGAAGCTCCGAAGTGAGTAAGATTCAGAAACTCTGAAAACAGTACGAAGGTGAGGAGTACTCATTCTGGATCTGATCACTGACTCTGCAACCTTCTGTTACCAGCTACGCAGGCTTGTGCTTTGGGGTCCCCGTTTGCAAGAAGAAATGGACAGAAACACCACGGGGTTGCCAGGAGGATTTGACATGGTGATGAATGTGTAAGGGCTGGCACTCACTAGACACTCAGTACACATTAGCTGCCTATTGATTAATGAGAAAGGTTTTAAATGATAGGAGACAAGGAAGAACAGTATCAATCAGAGCTAGAAAAACTCTGAAATTGGATGACAGAGCTCTGAAGCAAATTAGAAATAAAACTGTCTCAGAAACAAAGACTGAACTAAAAGGAACACAAGAGCAAACAAACAACAGTAAGAGGGGGTGAAAAAGAAAAAAATTGTATCGAGTAAGCAAAAAAGAAAAAAGGCAAGAAGGAAGGCTTGCAAAAAAATTATAGTCTAAAAAAGAAGCTAGGAAAAGAAATCCAAGATACATGTAAAAGGTATCATTGGGAAGAAAATCTAAGGACTGAATGGTTCAGATGCTAAAAATTGCAATTCCAGAAGTCTTCCTGAAATAAAAGACTCAAACCTGCCAATTCAGATAGCATACAAATACTTACAGAATAGTCATGAGTGTCCAACATCATGACTCATTCTAGCAAAATTACTGGGTTTTAAATAAAAGGAAAAAAAAAATTCTCTGGATATCCGAACAAAAAGACGAAGTCACTAATAAGGGAAATAAAGTCAGACTGTCATCAAACTTTTCTTCAGCAAAACTTCAGGTCACCAGGCGATGGGTAAAAATATTTAAGATCCTTAAGGAATGAAAATCTGAGCTAAGGATTTTATATCCAAAGTGATTTTTTTGTTGTTGTTGCTTGTTTGTTTTCAACATTTTTTATTTAAATTCAATTAATTAACATATAATGTATTATTGGTTTCAGAGGTACAGGTCTGTGATTCATCAGTCTAATATAATATCCAGTGCTCATTACATCACATGCCCTCCCTAATGTCTATCACCCAGTTACCCCAACCCACCACCCCCCTCCAGCAACCCTCAGTTTGTTTCCTGTGATTAAGAGTCTCTTATGGTTTGTCTCCCTCTCTGGTTTCACCTTGTTTTATTTTTTCCTCTCTTCCCCTATGATCCTCTGTTTTGTTTCTTAAATTCAACATATCAGTGAGATCATATGATCATCTCTCTGTCCCTCTAGATTGATTTATCTCACTTAGCATAATACCCTCCAGTTCCAACCACATCATTGCAAATGGCAAGATTTCATTTTTTGATGGCTGTGTAATATTCCATTGTATATATATACCACATCTTCTTTATCCGTACATCTGTTGATGGACATCTGGGCTCTTTCCATAGTTTGGCTATTGTGGACATTGCTGCCATAAACATTGGGGTGCACGTGCCCTTTTGAATCACTACATTCAGACAAACTGATTTTTTAACTATACAGGCCTCATACAAACTGTCATGAACATGTAAGAAATCAGAGAACATCATTTCCATGAGCACTTCACAAGAAATCTACTAGAGGACAAGCCTCAAATAACCAAAATGATGAGAGAGCCAAGCACGTGAGCAGATGTGATAAAGGTTTTCGCTCCTAATGTGGCAATCGTATGGAAGCTGAGTCAGTGGCACAGGAAGACTTACTTCCTTATGACTTACACAGAGAGAAATTAGAAGGTGAATCAAAACCTACAAAGGACTTTCAACTCTTCCATATAATGTCACTGTCTTCTTTGTTTGATTGATACCCTGAGCAACCTATCTGGATTCCTTGGCTTTTCCCGTTAGTAAGGTGGGGATTCAAATTAGCCAACCCATGGTCCAAATAAAATAATTTCCATGATAAGCCAACCCAGAAAGGATATGCTGATACCTTAATATTCAGACTTTGGGGCCGAGGATTTTGAGCTGATGGGATGGCAATGGGGATGATGACCAGCTGGTGCCAGGGACTCATCCTTCCCCACTATATACACCAGTAAATAGACCTCTCTGTTGACAACCACAGTATAGAGCTTTAATATAATGCAGTCCATAGCCCCAGATTACTACAGCTGACCCCTGAACAGCATGAGGATTGGGGTGCCAGCCCCCACACAGTTAAAACTCTGCATATAACTTTTGACTCCCCAAAATTTAACTACTAATAGCAATAAGAACTTGAGCGAACACTGCAGGAACAGAATATACAGGAGAATAACCAGATACATATCTCATATTGAATCGAATTGAAAATGCCTCTCATTGTGACATGCATCATTATTTTATGTATCCCTAACAAACAAAAAAGTTGCCAATTATTGATAACAAAATGGAAAAAAAAAAACAATGAGATTTCCATGTTGTAACTGAAACTGTATTATACAACTTACCTACTTACAATTCCTAATGACATAAGCCAAAGAAAAAAATAGTAAAAATTAGAAAAATTTTACCAGCATAGACTGAAGCAAGAAGAAACTCTTAATTTGGGCAGCCAGCAAGTTCTGCTTTCAATTTAGTGGACTGGCTCATATTGAACCTATCCTCCCAGCAGATAACAATTATAAACTCTGGCCAAAATATAAACAAAAAACTATCTGAAGGCATTAGAGAGCAACTGATATAAACTGGAGTCGACACTTGGAAAAATAGGGTAACACTTGATACATTTCTTGTTATTTCTGGCTTTTTGCCTGAGGGCAGGCCTCAGCCAAAAAGATGCTAAATGGATAGAATTTGGACATAAACCCAGGGTCCTGCTGGCTTTAGGAAACAGAAAACAGAGTTGAGGACTATACAGCAGCTAGAAAGTAAGAAAGTAAGGAAAGCCCCCCAAAAGAAAAGCACAGAGGATTTCTAACGTCTGTGCATAATTTCTGCCAAGATCTTCGGCTAACCCCTGAACAAGATGTGTAGAGCAGACAATAAGACACCCAGCTAAGGCTAAAATAGCATAACAAAGATTTCAAGTGTGGAAGTCCTCAGGGGAGACAAAGATTAGAGTCCGAGTGCAGGCAAATAAACTGGCTGCTAAAACAAATATTAAATTCCTCAGAGGCACATAACAGAATCTACAGTCTCTACAATGCATGATTTACTCTATCCAGGATAAATTCCAAAATTGCGAGACATGGGAAAGACAAAACAAAACAAAACAGGAACCTGTGATCCCTATTCAAGAAAGAAAAGAAAAGGAATCAATAAAGACCAGACTCTGAGATGACCTAAATGTTGGAATTAGCAGATGAAAATTTTAAAGCATTTAAAAGTTTAAATTTCAAAATAAGTGTTTGAGAATATAAAGGAAAATATACTCTTGATGAGTGAACAGATAGAAAATCTCAGCAGAGCAAGAGAAGCGGCATTCTGTGTTTATAGCATATATAAAAGTACAACGTGTAATAGCAATATAACAAAATATAGGAGAGACGAATGGAAATACTGGTGGTAAAGTCCTTATACTTCATGTGAATTAGTATAATATTATCTGAAGGTAGACTCTAATTAATTAAAGAGGTATAATAGAATAAAAAATTATCCATTTACCCAATGTTCTTGAACTTATTAAAACTCTACTGGAAAAGTGTCAGGGGCTGGTGTAGGTGTACTGGGAAGGAAGGAGAGTAATACAAAAGGCAAAGATCCCATCTTGGAATAAAATGTAAAAGGTACACAGTACTTTACAGAACATCTTAATAAGAATACACGTTCAGTAAAACAAGATGATAAAACAACAAAATGAGAGGGAAAGTAATATAGTAGACCAAAGGAAAGGCCATGATAGAAGTAATAAATAAAGTAGAAATAGCACAGAATAAAATCGACCTTGGTAAAAATCAAATTACAGGTAAAGATAAAAGACCTGAGATGATCATTGTGACTGCCGAGGAAAAGGTCAAAGAGAATGTAGCACTTTGAGACCATTTGATACAGAAGACAAAGACAATCCAACATAAGGATAATTTGTATCACTGAAGTTAAAGATCAGAAAAATGAAACCAAAGAAAATTTATTCAAAGATATATAATATTCAAAAAAAAATCTCGAAACAAAAAAGTAATTGGATCTGCAGATTAAAAATACATTGTGCTTTGGAAAACATACAGAAGGCTCAACAGCAAGACATATCCTAACTATGTTTCTGAAATTCAGGGACAAATAATTCTTTGGGGCAGCCAGCTAGAAAAAGCACACGACGAGTAAGAAAATTAGGTAAGCCTCAGACTTCTCCATAGCCAGACTCAGTACCAGAGGCAGCGGGTCAAAGTCCCTGACGTTTGGGAACGTGGGACCCACGGATAGTATATCCAGCCAAGACATACTCAAGATTTTCTGCAGTTTCATTTCAATTCCTATTCTTCTTTAACACTCAAGGAAAAGTAGACATTTATATAAAATAGCATCTATATGAACCCAGTTTCACAAATGTATTTCTTCCTATCTGTCTCTCCTTTCCACAGATCTGCATGGAAAGATACCAGGAATCATGCTGATGGTGGTTAATGCTGGGTGGTAGGATGGGCTTGTTTACTTCAATCTTTTCACTTATCTGCCTCAGTGCCTGCCTCACAGGACTGTGGTGAATATGGAAAGAGACAGTACAGGAATGAGCTTAGCCTAAGGCCTGGCATGGAACAAATGTTTGGTAAGTGGGGTGGAGCATTACGGTTCTCAAATTAGGTCTATAAACTTAATTGTGATGAAAATTTTCTATAATCAAGCGAGACACCACCTTATATCCCACTTAGGCAAAATGCACAGCCCATGCTTCAGCCCAACATGCCTCCACCCCAAAGGCCCTTGGACTAGAATGCTCTCCTTCCCTCCATGCTTGTCACATGCATTCTGTGAACTCTGGCCCTGCAAAAGTGCCTCCTAGCTCTTATCCGGATACCCCTCTTCCTCCTGTGAACACCCCAAGACATTTTGTTCTTCCCTCTCAGGCATTTCAACAGTCTGCTTTGGAGCTAAACAGTTCAAATCTCAACTCCACCAAAAATGAGCTATATGACTTTGGGGACTTCATTTGGCACCCTTGAGTCCATATTTTCTCATCTAAAAAATGGGACAATAATACCCATCTCACAAAGGTACTAAGAGAAATCAAAATTAAAATTAAAGCTTATAAAGTATCTATATAAAGCACAAAAATAAATGCTTTTTATTATTATACTCTTTATGTGACTTACTTTATGCTTTACCTGCCCTGTTTTTTAAAAATTCACACACATACACATGCACACACACACTCCTTAAAGATAGAGTATGTTACTTGGCTTTGAACCCTAGTGGTATAAGGATCTGCATATGAACTAACAAAACATAAGGGATGAACAGGTCCTTGGGAGATCATCCTATCTAGTAATTCCCAAAACTTGAGAGGCTTTTAAAAGGAGAGCCCTGGAGTCTGCTCTCAGTGATCTTAGGGAAACTGAGCTAAAATCTGAGAATTTGTCTTTGTTAAGTATGCTAGTGAGGCAAATCTGAGAATTGCAGAAGATGCTCAATATTTGTTGTATTGAATTACATGGAAACCAGTAACACCATGTCTTGAATGAGCCATTCATAGGTGATAAGCCCCTGAGGCAAGAAACCACTTGCCTCAAATGACCAAAGGCCCAGAGGAGAAACCTCCCAACTGCATTCTTCATAAATTCATCCTCAGGGAACTGGACTCTGCTCTCTCCAGAACTATGTAGCAGGTCAACAACTCTGGGCACTTTGTTGATGAGGCTGGGATAAACGCCATCAGTGCAAGGAAAAATTTTCCTTCTCAAGGTTATATGCCTGTACAAGCCTGGCTTTACATGTCCAATATAATGTATAAACCATGCAGCTATTTGCCCTTTTATATAAAGATTTTTCCCATCACAAAAGGAGTAACAGGTTCAGTATACAAATTTTTGAAAATACAAAAGCAGCAGAAAAGAGAACCAAATAACACCCAGAGACACATCACTTAAAGACAATCTGTATTTTAGAATTTCTTTCCCATCATTTACTGATACTCAGCATACATGTTCCATGTTACCATTAACTTCATGGAAATCATTGCTCGTGGCTGCACATTTTACCGGATGGATACGCTGTGACTCACTGAACCCTTTTCCTGTTGTTAGACATTTACGTTATTCTTCCAAATAACAATGCCATGGCTATCTTTGTGCATAATGCAGTTTCCATATCTGAAAGTATTTCCTCAGAACAGATTCATAGAAGAGGAATTATCATGCCAAAGGATATTGAAATCTTTAGCTATATACTTATAAAACACTCACCTTGATTTCCCACAGAATACCTAAGATTCAAGTCATTATTTACACTGAGGTTCTTCAAAAAAACATTATAATCCACTGCAGTATCTTTATCAATGTTGTAGTGTTTCACAAACCTGGAATAGAAATGTTCTTTGGTAATCAGAAATTATGATATAGAGAATCTAAAATGAAGCAAGGTATCCTTTAACACGGGGGCTGGCATTCATTTTAATGTGTTTCTAGCTAGAGCTGAAATTAAAAAGTGAACCCTAGGAAGTGTTACTGTAAGATTAAAACACACAGACACTTCAGAGGGGATCGCTGTACTTGGCCTGCTGATGCGTGGGTACAGACACGTCTCAGTTCTCGTTTTCTCCCTTCTCTGGCAGGAGGATGGGGTGGCCATGATTCAGGCCATACGTGGACAGCAAAAGCAGGTCCCATTTGCCTTTAGTAATTACGGGGCCATGATGTGGACCATGAGTCAATTAGCGCAAAGCCTCTATAACCAGAGACATCTAGAGCTGGGGGAGGGGAGAACATAGCCCACCCTCTTGACCAAGCACAGCATATGACAGAGACAACTGAGGCCCAGTTCACTGTGGCAGGGCAAAACTTTCCTTGGAGCATTCTATGATTTCCATAGAGAAAAAAGAACATTTTAAAACATGTAACCAGGGCGCCTGGGTGGCTCAGTCAGTTAAGCGTCTGTCTTCGGCTCATATCATGATCCCAGGACCCTGGGATCCAGCCGTGTTGAGCTCCCTGCTCAGCAGGGAGTCTGCTTCTCCCTTTCCCTCTGCCCCTCCCCCCTGCTCATGCTCTCTCTCCCCCCCCCAATAAATAAATATTTTTTAAAAACAACAAAAAAATACACTTAACCAATGTCTCTCCCTAAAATATACCGAGATACTCTTTTTTTAAAGTTCAGATAAATAGGATATTTGGATTTTTTTCCTTCTTAAAATGAATTTTCTATTATTCAAATCTGCCACTTGATAAATGGTTTTCTAGATGATTTCTGCATTATTACATTTATAAAAAATTGACAGTTTTTAAATGTTTGGTTATATTATCTCCATATGTGTTGGTTTCTATAATTACCTAATTTCACGCTGCTTTCTAAAAATTTAGTAATTATCACTTAAAGTATTTGTTATTTTTCTGTTTTCCAAATTTAACAAAGAGTAATGTCGAATACTTGAACGCATACCTTTTTTTTCCACTTTGATGAATCTTGCCTATTGTTCTAATAAGAAAAATTATCTGGAGATAGGATAGCTGCCAGATGCTCATGCTGAAACTCCCCAAATAGCCACATCTTTCATCCACAGTCTCTGCCTCGTGAAAATATGGCTGTAGGCTCAGGGACCCAAAGGGCTGGCCTACTGTGCTCTTTCCTGTTTGGGTTGCCGTCCTATGGAAAGCGTTGGCTACTCTTCTGCTCCAGTAACGTGTCCAGATACTGACAAAAACCTCATCACCAACTTCCCTGTTTTCTGTAAAAATCCAGCATTCTTTCAGACTGGTATTTCCTCCTAAGAGAATCCCGACCTCTCGTAATGCCCAGCCCCATCTGCCTTCATAATACCGGCCGCATATTCACTGAGGACACACAGACAGAATTCCATGGTAATATTTCCTACAGATAAAATCTCAAAAATCAAGCCTCAGTACTGCCCAGGCATGCAGTATCTCAAAGGCTTTTTTTTTTTTTTTTTTTTTTTAAGAAGAATAAAGGCAGGGGAGGCAGAATCGTTCCTAAGATGAAAGGGCTAGGGCTATTTTCCCAGAGACCTGCACTTGGGGCAGGAGAGCTCAGAGGTCTGCACAGACTGCAGGCGAGTGGGGCACGCAGGAAGGCCAACGCAGGGGGGCAAAGGGAATGACACCCATTGACCCGTGAACCTCTCCCGCATCACCACCTACAACTAGCCGTGGGCTTCCTTGCTCTGCTCAGGCAGCGGCCGACCTCCAGTGAGTTTGTTTGCTTTTCAGGCTGCTCATACTTATTTTATCGGGATTCAAATACTTCAGCCTGCAGGGCAACCAGAGGGTGGGGTGGGTGTGAGAGATGGGAAAGGAAAAGCAAAACCCAGTAGGTCTCAGGGTGGTGTTATTAAGTATGAAATTGGTGAGGATTTTCTCTCTCGCCTCTTCCTCACACACGCTGCATGGTATTCTGCAGCCTAAAGAGAACTGTTTTCCAAGGAGTAAAGCACATTCCTGGAATCTTTACAACTGTGACAGAGTCACTGTGGGACGAGCACCTACTATGTGCATCCGAGGCCCACTGTGCACATTACGGGGAATTTTGGCGCCTGCCCTGCAAAGTGGGCTCCCCGGTCTCCACTTCTTTAAGAGGAAGCTGGGTCTCAGAGAGGCCCAGGAGCCTCCCGAGGTCCTAGGGCCTGGAGGGCGCAGCACAGACCTGACCCCAAGCATGCCCTACTCCAAAGGCCAGGCGTTTGCCACCACCCCGAGAAGTAGAGGCTGGTATTCAATAGAAGGCTGTTTTTGATAAAAGAAAGGATTCAAAAATGCATTGTGTTTCCTGCTCAAAAACTAAAAAGGCCAAGTTAATACTGAAGCAGCTTCTCAAGGAAAAGAATATATTCTTGAGCTTCAATAAGAAAAGCATTAAAGCAATTGAAGAAATGGTCTACTTTTGATCTTCTGCGTTTCTGTTCTAAAGAAAAGCAATTCTATTATGTTAAGTTTCTCAAGCCTTATCATGAAAACAGTATTGTTTTCGAGGCTTAAAAAAAAAAAATCTCAAATAAAAATTTGTGGAGTTCTTTATTATTCGATACTTACGAGATGGGGAAATAGACAGTAACATTTTTTATAGATTTACTAGGTTGGAGACTGCAGTGCCAAACACAAGGTTTATTGTCAAATAAAACACTGTTTTGTTTTTTGATTGCCTGTTTTATAAGAGGGTTGCTTCTGTTCTATAATTGCGTGCACAAAATTATTTAATTTGTTTTGTTTGGATCTTATTCTGGACACTTTCCCAGTCGGAAGGATGTAAAAATTAAAACATCTATTATGTCCTTTTATATTCTGAGGTGGGTTATAAGGAGGAAAAAAGAAGAAAATATTCAAAAGACCAGGAAATACCTATTTTTAAAAAGTCTCCTTGCTTTTCAGCCCCCACGGTGCCCCTGCCATGGTCATGTGCCCCCTACACTCCCTTTTGCCGCAGGAGCAACTTCCTCCATTCCTTCCAGAAGCAACATCGCCTTTATGACACCACGCGAGCGAGCGCAGCCCCCAGTGTCATAGGGATTTATAACTGCAGTGTGATGTGAAACTCTTCAGCTCAGAGTGAAAGAATAAAGCTTGGTGCTTCTGTTAACAGCCTGGGGGATACTTAGAAAAGGGGGAAAAGGCAGGAAGAGGAAGAGAGCTTCTTGGCCGAGTACCACAGAAATGAAGTTAAATGTGGGCCCCCTTATAGTGGCTTCCATTCAAAACTCAGGTAGCCACAGAAGCCAAACATGTGGCTTCTTTTAAATGATCTGGAGTTTATTGGAGGCTCAAAACAACAACAACAAACCCCAGGCAGACTTCCACACGCTGCCCTCGGGTCAGGAGCAGGTGGTGGTGGCTTTCAGCAGCTGTGAAGCAGCTAAACATTTATTCACTGTCCCCCTGCTGCAGTGTCCCCTGGGCCCCAGCAACAACCGTCCTCAGAGGGAAGTTAAGTTTCTGTTATTATATCAGGAGTGAGAGCCAGCAGGGAGCACATCAACTAAAGAATAAATCCAGAAATTTGTTCTTCTCTAACCCCGGGCTTTGAGTAAACGTCAACTGTGAACTGGAAACACGGGGGACGGCGGGCGTGGGGCCAACCAGGAAAGGAGAGACAACTGGTGATGGATTACTTAAATAATCAAGATGTGTTCTGACCTGCAGGCCAGATGACTGCCACCCTGGGGACTCTTGGAATTAGAACCATTAGCTCTCAAGTCTGAGCATTTGTGGAGAGCACCACCAACACAGGAGAAATGCCATGAGCACCTCTTTTAAAAACAGTCAAGACAGAGACTACAGGAGAGGATGATGTCTGGCTCCAGGGCACCTGCCAGGCCCCACTTTGAAACTAGGCTAAGTTCTACTGAGCCATCTCTCACCAGACCTCCGCTTACTTACTTTCTATATTCATCATCTTTCATCTTCAAACAGAAGGTCTCCAGAACTTTCCTCAGCTCACAGGGCTGGATCAGACCAGTCTTGTTAACATCAATGAGCTTGAAGGCTTTGATAACAGTTTTAATGCTTTTGAGAATCTGTGTAGAAAAAGTGATTTCGGAAAAGTCAAAAGACCCAGTGTTAAAAACCAAAATGGTCATAAAAAAATGTGAACGTTTTTAAATACTTCTTGTAAAATAAAATGTTTTCAAAGACTCACAGTTGTAAGTATTGCAAAATGATATGTCTATGGAAAAAAAGAACACTTTGCATTTATTGAATGTTTGTAAAGCCATTTTCTCTGTAAATGGTCTTAGTAAGTTTTTAAAAAGTCTTTCTGATGTAAAGCAGTAAGTCTCATACACAATTCATTCCCTTTTAGAGCCATGTGAAGAATCTTTTTTGTTAATTGGTGCTTAAAAACTATAGTTCAGGCAGGGCTGGACTTGGATGATCTTCATTTTTCCACAGCCACATGCAAACTGTTTTTATCAGGAGCTGCAAAAAAGGACTGTACATTTCAACCCCTTTAAATTTTTAAAAAATATCATAGAAAAGTTGTATAGGTATCTTTCCCAAATTCATCAGGTGCATATTTATCAGGCACACAGACCTGAAAGGCATTTGGATCAGCCCTGTGGAGATGCTGAGTACTAAGCCATGTGCTTACCCCAAAGCTACTTGTACTTAGAGGACAGGAACATTGCTGGGCCCCACGTGTGCCAAGCATGGAGCTATGTGACTGAATCCCCCCAACCCACAGGAAGGAAGTACCATTCCCCATTTTTAGATAAAACTGAGGTTCAAGGAGGCTACATGAGTCGCACGACATCACCTGCATCGACAATGACGATAACCGGGATTCTAATGCAAGTCAACCCTTTACCCATGGCACTGGAGGAGAAGACAAGACATAAAATAAATATTCGCAAAACTGAGCTGTGGGAACGAGAGCCAGATAGAGCTGTAGGCCTTCACAGAAGAGAACAGGCACTTCCAGCCTGAGTCATCCCGGAGGCTTCCTGCAGGAGGAGGCATCTGAGCTGAGGGGTGGCTAGGGCAGGACAGGAGTGCATTCTGCACGGTGGAACATGAAGGCTAGGGATGGGACTGTGGATAAAAAATGATGAAGGTCTGGCACAACTGGGCCTCGGCAGGTCTGATTCTACTGCCCTGGACTAGGTCAAGTCCATCCCCAGTCCAGACTCGGGTCATCAGTGCCTCTCATGAAGAGGTTTGGGGGGAAAACTCTAAGATGAACAGGTTGGTTTTTTTTTTTTTCTCTTTTTATTAACATCCCCTACTTCCTCTGCCAGTTCCCTTCACTAGACTGTGCCTGACCTGGAAGGAAGCCCCGGCAGCCCTCTCCTGGGGTGGCTGCCCTCGCGCTCAAACCTGAGGAACCACGGAGCAGGTAGGAGGGGGCCACTGCTCCCTCTTCTCCCTGGCTGCTTGGACCTACGAGTGCCAGGCCTCCTGGCTGGGCCGTTAGCCCCTGACACGCCGGCCCTGCTTCCAGGACCACTCATGGCTCCCTAACAAACTCTGAGCCCAGGTATCTCAGCTCCCGGTCCTCCTCTAGGCCAGATGTCACCGTGTCATCCCCAATGACTGACACTCTCCAAAACCAAGCCCCACGCTCCAACCACCCCACCCCTCTTCCAGCTGCCTCGCTCGAGTGCAGGACCCTACAGCCTTCTCCCCAGCAGGGCCCCCACCTGCCACTCAGTTCCTGGGCACAGCTCCCCCTCGCTCCCTCCCAACCACTCTGTCTCTATAATCACCACTGCATATGCGCTCCCTCCCCCCGCCTCAGCCCTGGTTAAATCCAACTCATCTCCTATTCCAAGCACCTGATGTGGCTGCAGAGGGTGGCCCATTCAACACTTCGCTGGGTCCCCTCACTCAAGGGCACTGTGTGACCCTGCTCTACTGCGCTAGTCACTCACCACCCCCATCCAGACTCTGTCCACCTTCTCTACCCTCCCAACCTCCCTTCCCATTATCCCCTCTCCTTCCCCCACACTGAGAGCCTTGCTCCTTATTTACAGGAAAAACAGAAATGGCTATAAGACAATGGCCAATGGTCCTCCCCAGCATCTGTCTGACACCAAACCCATGTGAGGGGCCTCCCCTCCTGTTCCATGATGCTACCTACCAGACACTCATGATCCTGTTCCCCACGACCACTCATGACCCTGTCCCCCATGACCTCACTCACATCTCCCCATAAGCTGTGACCCACCAGGCCCCACAGACTGGCTCCTGGTAGCTCTCCCACCTCATCTCCCCCACTTGTCCCCTGGCTCACTACTTTCGGGCCACACCAGCCCCTCTGCTGCTCCTCCTGAGTGCCAGGCTCCTCCTGCCCGTGCTATTCTTTCTGCCTAGAACATTCTTCCCCGGATACCCACTGTCTCATTCCCTCACTTCATCCAGCTCTCAGCCCACTTGTCATCTTATCAGAAAGGCCTTCCTGACCACAAGTGTAAGTTAGGACCTCACCCCTCACACTCTGATCCTCATTTTCAGAGTACTTCTCACCAACTGATTTAATGCTCATCTTGACTGTCTGTCTCTCCCTCGGGAATGTCAGCTCCCTGGAGCTGGGTTTGGGGCTTCGGCTCCGGGGTCTGGCTCAGTAACTGAGTGAATGAGTGAATCTGTCTTCTTTTCACCTGCTTGGGAAAAGGCCACACCCTGAGGAAGCTTTGTTATACCGCCTCAGGGCCAACCCTGAATGTAAGAATGGCTCGGTCTATGATTGATGTAATAATGATTCTAATAATGTCATAATTGAACAAATATTAATTGAATGTCTGTTCTATGCAAAGCCCCATGCTAAATTCTAGACACATCTCCCACTTCTAACAACCGGGGAACACTGGCTGAAACCATCTCAATCTCCCAAACCAGGAATGGCCAGCGAGGAGGAGGGGGCAGGGCATCCACCTGCTGCAAGGCTGGCTCCCAGGGGGCCACCCACAGCCCAGTGGCTTTGTCTAAAAGAGCGGAGCCACAGCCACTGAGAGCCCTTGCTCCACGCCACACAGAACCCGCAGCACCTCACGTGCTGCCAAATCTCGATTCACCTCTTCTGGTAAAACGGAGGACATGAGGCGATGCGCTTTTTTAAACCCCCGAAGCAGCCCATATGGGTCTCCAGCGTGGAAAGCCAGGAGGCAGCGAGTCTGGCACAGAACTCACTCCCACCAGAGGTATGTCTCCAAGTTTCTTATCATTTGTCAGACTGAAGTTTGGCAAGATCTGAATTGAGCTGCAGATGGTGGGGCTTATCGAAGGCAGGAAAGTTAGGGCCACGGTGTACAAGACTTGTCCCATCCATGACAGGAGAGAAGAGAAAAGCATAAAGGAACCAAGTGGCTGGGGTCACGAGAGTGACCGTGTCCATGCCCCACCCCATTTCCCTGCTCCCTGGGGAAGGGAGGGGAGGCGGGAAAGGAAAAGGTAAAGACAGAAAAACAGGATGGCGTGGGCAGCATCTAGCTCCTTTCTAGGCCAGCGAGACGTGTGCCATTTTGGTATAAGTGGGACATGTCTGTATTAAGAGCCACTGTCTCTGAGCCTCCTGTTTACCCCCCACGCCAGCTCCAAATCCCACAATCTCGCCCCCTCCCACAGTCCCTGGGCTCTAGCCACAAGGAACTACTCAAATTCACAAGCACGGCAGGCTCTCTCGCACACGCTGGAAAGTCCTCACCAGGCCTGCGAAGTCCTACTTGTTCCAACCCTCACTACCTCTCAACCCCACCCTCCCACTCTCCCCTACTGTCTCTGCTCCAGCTGCCAGGCCTCCTTGTTCTCTCTCGCCCGTACCGCGCATGCTCATCCTCCAAGACTTTTGCACATCTGATCTCCTCCTCCTGACAGCTCCCTCCTGGCCTTCATTCAGGTCTGTCACGCTCCACCTGCTCCTACAAGCCTTCCTGGGTGGCCCACACAAAAGCCTGCACTCATCCTCTGACCCCTCACTTCCTCTTTCTCTTAGTGTTCATCTATGCCTGGACCCCTTCATATTTCTTTCTGTATCTGTTGATTGTCTTCCTTCCTCCACTGAAATGTAAACTCCACGGAGGAGGACTTGGTTTTGTTGGCTGCTTTGTCCTCAGGGCTTAGAACAGCACCTGGAGAGAGCTGGATGCTCAGAAATACCTGCAGAGTGGGTCAGCATGCTGTGTGTGCTGCCCCGACCCCTTCTCTGGCCCCGACACTGTCCCTTTGGGGGCAGGAGCCCGTGCCCTTCCTCTGGCTTTCCTAGTTACACTTCCATCCCACCGCTGAAGGCCGAACTTTGATCTTGTCAGCTGGGTGTGTTCCAGCCTGAACCAGGTCCCCAGCTCCCTATCTGGCCGCTGCTCTCCCGGGCTCCATCTCTCAATCCCCACTGCTTTGTGGGAGGGAGGAGTACTCCAGAGGCACAGTTAGCAAAAGGAGAGGAGCCACTGTCTCTCACTTGCTCCCTCCAAACCCAGCACGCTGCCCCGGAAAGAAAATGTGCTCTTGCTCTCCGTACCATCCGCAGGTGGGCCGGAGAGGGGGGCGCGCCTAGCCTGGCGTCCTCGTCGCTGGAGGTCTGACCCCCTGTGCTGCATTCCACACGCAGCAGACTCTTTTTGTACGCCTGTGAGCTAGAAATGGTTTTTACATTTTTTAATGGTCAAAAAAAATCAAAAGAAGGGTATTTTGTGACATGTGAAAGGTGAATTTCAAATTTCAGTATCCATGAGTAAATGGTATTGGTGCCCAGACACGCCCGTTCATTGGCATGCGCCTCTGGCTGCTGCCCCCACAAACAGTAGCAGAGTGGGGCAGTTGGACAGAACGTCTGGCCCGGAAAGATAGCAATGCTTACTACCTTTACAGAACAAGTTCATGGCCCCTGTTCCACTCTCCCCCATGCACTCCCACTTTGATCTGAGGTGGTGGTAAGTGTTGGAGAGCTTTCTGTGCACAAACACAGTGGAAGCCCTGAGGATTTAAAAGAAAACCAAAACAATAGCTACTTACAACTTTAAATTAAAGACTTGGGAGCCAGGAAATGGGCCTGAGGCTATGAAGAAGCTGCTACAGTCTTCTCTCCCAACCATCGTCCCCATCCCCTGTGCCAGACTCAGTCCCAACACCCTCCCTCCTCCCCCCTCCCCCCCAGCCTAGGCCCAGCCAGGAGCTGCTTCCCACGCTCTCTGAGCCCCACGCCAGGCTGGGTGCTGGCCACCACAGCCCCAGCTCTGCACCCCCGCCCCCAGCTAATGCTAGCTAGTAGTCTCCCCTGTACCCTGGCCCCGGGCCCCCCTTCCCCCTCCCGGGCCCCCACTGCACCCAGCCCCCCCTTGCAGTACCACGGACCTCCAGAGCAGGGCGGTATGTGATCCTCTCCATGTCACTGGAGCCCCAGGCTGGGGAGATGCCCAAGGACAAGGGGGATGATGGGCAGTGAACCAAGCATCTAGGGAAGGGAACCACGGTGAGGACAGACTAAAAAGCCTAGATTCTCCCATCTGGACAGCAGGGCTGGGGAAAAACAGGCTGGAAAGCTTTAAGTTCTGCAGTGTGGCTACATAAGCCAGGACTCATTCACCT
>NC_138373.1:155053736-155225833 GCF_054177405.1 Leptonychotes weddellii
TGGATGGATGATGCATGAATGGATGATGGATGATGGATGGATGGATGGTTGGATGGATGGATGGGTGGATAGATGGATGGAAGATGGCTGGCTGGCTGGATGGATAGATGGATAAAAGGATGGATGGATGGATGGATGATGCATGAATGGATGATGGATGATGGATGGATGGATGGTTGGATGGATGGATGATGGATGATGGATGGATGATGGATGGATGGATGGAGAGATGGATAGATGGATGGAAGATGGCTGGCTGGATGGACAGATAGATGGATAAAAGGATGGATGGATGGATGGATGATGCATGAATGGATGATGGATGATGGATGGATGGATGGCTGGATGGATGGATGATGGATGATGGATGGATGATGGATGGATGGATGGATAGATGGATAGATGGATAAATGGATGGATGGATGACAGATGGATGGGTGGATGAATGAATGGATGGATGGATGGATGGATGTAGTATTCATGGGGAAGAAGCTTTAGTAGGCCAAGGGAATCCTTGTACAGATAGGGCAGGAACCTGCAAGAAGAGGCACATAGGCATCTCATTTCCCAGTGGACTCAGTGATCTGCTGTACACCTTCCTGGGGAAAGGAACTGAGACCTGGACAGAGACAGCAGAGCAGAGTGGGAGGGGCAGATGAGCACAGAGTGTATGCCTACTGTTGGCACGGATGGCATGTATAAATTTTCAATGGGTTAAGCGGAGACCAAGAAAGGCAGAAGGCTTGAATTGTACCATTCCCGGGGGCTGCTCCTCAGGTGAGGGGACCTGCAGCCTGAGGATGTGCAGTGAACCACCAAGAGCAGAGGTGAGGAGGTTATGCCAGAGGTGACCCTCCTCATCAGGGAACCATATAGTTCAGAGGCCCCCAAAGCACAGTCCTAATAAGCCCCCATGTGCCCTATAAGAGGGCAGCCTACCATGCCGCCCACAGAGGACACCAGGACACCAGTGAAGGAAAAGAAAGGCATCCTCCCTTTCCTCAGCCCTCATCACAGACCCCAACTACAACCGGGGGGAGAGAAAGAGAAGGGCCAGTGAGTAAGCAGGTCGCGTGCCCCTTACATAGGAAGAAGGGGAGGAGATGGCCAGCTGGGCTGGATCTGAGCTCAAGGTTTAAAACTGAATGGGCCTGTGCTAGACTTGTTTATGACTAAGTGTGACCAGAAAGCCATGAGATCTGCCTAAGAAACCCTTAAGGAATGAAAAGGCAGATTTGCTAGCGCCTGCTTGAGAACCGTGAGAAGAGAAAATCAAACTGCTTCATATTTGTATCCCACTGAGTTCAGATGGCTCAATAAACCGCTAACAGTGGCTGTTATTAGTACTCTATAGTTCTTTGTTTAAAATTCTTTTTATAGCACTTTGAGCTCCAGGAAGGAAAGCTGTGAACCCAAATAAATATGACCACCCAGACGTTAAAGGAGGTGAGAAAAGGCCTAATGTTTCCTCCCAGAAGGCCAGAATTCTCAGTCAGGCTGCAAATAATCCTTCTCTAGGCCCGGCTCCGATGTGGCCCTTCCCGGAGGAAGGCCAAGCTTCTTCACGCCAGCGTGCAACCCGCACAGTAAATTAACTTCGACTGTCCACAGTGCTATCTTATTGGCTCCTGTTAAGCTGTTTTCTGTTCAGTTCCTCCCCGAGAACCAGCCTTCCTTGCCCAGTTTGTAGCAGAAGGGGGTGAGAACGGCATCCTACCCGCCCGCCTGGGGACTGAACCCCAAGGGGAGGGGGCTTCTAGCAGCCTCTATGTCTTGGCTCTGCAGCGAAATGGAAGGGTTCAGCATCCACGGCTGTCAGTCTGGCACCTTTCTGTCACCACGACTACATTCATTTTAAATTTAAGGAGTAAATTTTTAAAATGAAACCACCAAAAAGGATTTTTCTTACAATAAACACATCAATGCTCATTTTCCTTATTATTCTACTTTTGGCTATTTCGTATAAAATCTTTAATTAAAGTTTTTCTTTGAAATTGTCATTATCAACCCAGAAGAAAGAAAGAGGGAAAAAAAGAACAACACAGCTGTGCAGATATGAAGCGCTATTCAGGACTAAATGAACTGGAACGAAGTAAGTAGCTTGACTGTTATGTTCTTACTTTTGGCTCTGTATTCTCCATAGCACAGTCTAGCTTGTCACTTTATATCGATTCCATCTGTTTACACTCTGCAGAGTATTGGCTTCCTACCGTGAACATTTCCTATTTACCAGCTGGTAGAGATGAGCCAAACCAGATAGGAAAAAATTAGACTACATTCAAAACCCCATAAACACAAACTTTCAATTTGGGGACATGTGGGAGGAGCGGCGGCCGGGCATTGCTCACCTTTAACAAAGGCTTCGCCTCTGTGCCCGGGGCTGACGCCTCCTCTCACTGTTCTGGCATTCCCCCCACTGCCCCCTGCGGGCCCAGGACGATGCATGTAGTTATTGAATGCATGCAAATCCTGCCTTTACCATAAATTGAACAAGTTTACACAAAAAGACATCTAAATGAGATCCACGGGAACAGAGAAAAGGGAGCTAAAGAAAGAGCTAAATAAAGCAACCTAAAAGTCAGAGTTGCTACAAGGGAGCAAAAATCCGAAAACTCTGGCTCTGGGTTTCCTTGTAGCCAAGGTGAAGAGGGAAACTTGCTGTCATATGTGCCAGAGGCCATGTCAACCTTCTCCCACATTCGATTTCCATTTTCAAAAGGCTTACCTACAACATATAAAGACTTCCAATAAGAAATCTTAGCTGCCATTGAACTTCTGACCCAGCTATGAGAATAAGGCCTACATCTAAACACCGAGGGCTTTTAACATGTGCCAAATCTAGAAGCAGCATTTCCTGTACCTCCTTTCTTTCTAATCCAGCTCACACTCATAGGATGGGAGCTCCGCCCCAGGCACTACAGGAGGAACTCTGGGGCCCCTGTCACCCTGACCCCAGATCATGCACAGGACAGAGCTACATGCACCCCCTCCCAGGAACTCCATGGTATCCCCGAAACACCTGAGGTGCTTGACAAATGTAGGCTGTTCCTGCTGCTGAGTGACTTCCAAAGCCTAGTCTAGCTGTCCTCCCAGCCACTGTGTCCACGAGACTGCCAAGAGCCATCTCCAAAGCAGCCCCTTCCTCATGGGAAATTGGCACTGAACCACCACCACCCCCACCCCAGCCCCATGCTTTAGGGTTCACACCTGACCTTCAAATAATTCCATCTTTTTCTCCATCCTACCTTCCACAAATGTTCTGTCTCATCCTGCCTTGAGAAACAGAACTCTCCGCAGGATGGTCACAGAGCTTGTCTTGCCACTGCCCTGGCCACATCTCCCCGGCCCCCACCTCCACGTTCTCTTCTTGTGTCAGAGTGCAAACTTGACACCTACCCCACATCTCATCCTCTACTCTGTCCTCACCACACTGAAACCCCATCCACGGCCCAACTCCAGTGCGGGTCTCACCTGTCCCATGCAGTGTTTCCTGGCTACTCCAATTACGGTCAACTTTTCCTACAGAACCATTTGTTCATTCAGTAAATGTTTCCTGAGGTCATATCAAGTGCCAGGATCTGCTCAAGGCACTAAAGTTGTAACAGCAAGTAAGAGAAGGCACCTGCTCCCAGGGAACATGTATCCTAGTGATAAACAAGTAAACGAACAAAAATCTCAGAACATTCAGTGTCAGGGAAAATATGGAATTTTAGATAGGTCAGTCAAAAAAAAAATCTCCATGCTGAGCGCCATAAGCCAGGATGTGTGTCTGATGTTTACTCAGTGGGCCACCGAAAGCCACGGGGCATCTTCACCAGAGGAGTCTGATGAGATCTGACTTGTGTTTTGAACAGATAACTCCGGGTGTCGTGTGGAATAGAGATTGTATGGGGCACGAGGAGGAACAGGAAAAGCAGACCAGGGGTTCCTGACAAAGCACAGGGTTGGGATGACGGTGGCAGTGGGGATGAAGAGATGGATTGGTCCTGAAAACGGTACACGGGATGCAGAAGACGGGACTTGCTGATGGACTGGATGCTGGAGCGGGGCCAGTAAGGAAACACAGGAATCAAGGCTAATCCTAGGTTTCTGCGTGAATGACTCCATGACAATGGTGGAACCATTCACTCCAACACTGGGGTGACCAAGCGAAGAAGGCTGCTGCCCAGGGACGGTGAGGAGGACAGTGGTGAGTCTGGAGCCCAGACAGAGATGTAAGCGTGGAGGCCTTCAGCACGTGGCCCACTCTGTGGCCTTAAGCCAGAGGTGACCGCAAACTATCATTTCCCTGTCCATGGGACAACTCATGTCTTCTCTCCTCCAAATGCAAACTCCAACTCCTGCTTTTTTGAGTAACTTCTATGCCCCGGCACTCTGGTAAGATCGTTTTATATTGATTGTCACCAAGAATCTCAACAAGATTGGAAAAACCTTACACTATTCTTTGCCCATTTCATGGCCGAGGAAACAGGCCCCAAAGGGACTGGCTTGCTCAGGGGCACACACGCGGTGAGGGTTGGCGCTCGATGCACACCCAGCTGGGGAAGCCCAAGTGCTCCAGCCAGCCTCCCCTACGATTTTGACCGAACTACTGAACATGCAATAAGATTTTTAAAGAGAAGATAAACAGTCTGAAATGATACAAATTCTGATATAACTGAGTGTTTGCTTTAGCTTCCTGATGAAGCCTTTAGTAAATTAATAATAGAACAACCAAAAATAGGGCCTGGGGTAGAAGCATTTTCAATATAATTTTTTTCTAAAATGGCAACTGATTATTTTGTTATGTGAAATTCTCTAGATCAAAATGTAAGCACTCCTCTTCATTTAGTTGCACACAGACACGCGAGTAAGAGCTGTGACATTATTAATCACTATATTCAGTTATGATTGATAGGCTTTTCTGCAAGGAGGAAAAAGTGGCTCAGATACAATCTGTCCCAACAGCTCTACGATATGCTAATATTTTCTTCAGATGAAAGAGGAGATGTGTTCAAATACCTGCTATAATAGGCAATTAATACCAAGTGCACCAAAGTAGAGCTGATAAAAGTGGGATTAGGAGAATATTATAAATTAACCAAAAGCTTGTATGTTTTAGTAAATGGCCTCATTTTGAGTTTGACACAGTCTTTTTATTAGGCAAAAAGACTGCATTCCGGTACATTCGTTCATGCTAATGTGGTGTTAGAATGTTAAGGTACGTTTATGAAATGGCTGCGATTCTAATGACTGTTTATTTCTCAAGCAATAATTTTTTAAATCTCTTTTTTAGGAAAATCCACCTATTTAAGAAAATGAATCTAAGCCATCACTTGTGTCTCTTCCGTGTGAAGACATTACAGACCATGTGAGCAGCTTAGTACCTCTCATTATTTACTAATTGCTTCTGAAATGACCAATGCTGCATCTATACAACTCCAAGGCACCAGGGTAATCCCATAAAAACTTGTGTCAGATCACTTGGTGTCCAACAGACACACTAGTCACGGCTGACTGGGTGGACCAGATGTTCCGACATCATGGTGCCCAGGCTTAAAAAAGCATCCCTGATTGGGGCGGTGACGTGGTACGAGAGCAAACAGCCTGGGGCTCTGGATGTGTCTATTTTTTTTCCTTTTTTTTTTATGTCTTTAACTGAATTTTACATTCTTGGATTCTTGTCTTCAGTTAAGAACAGTTCTTTTGTATGTAGGGGTGGCGGGGAAGGGTCATGGCTGTTCTACAAGTACACTGCGCTCTTACGTAGGTCAGTACAGCTTCTGGCCTCTCGGTAATTCCCTGCGCATGGCTCACAATGAGCGTTCACCCCACCTCAAGGAGCAGGATGAGCTTTTCTAGCACTTCCACCTTACCCTCGCATGGGGAGTTGACAAAAGACAAACCGAGTACCTAGACCAAAGCTTGGTGAGCCCAGCAACGCGTGGAGCTTTGTTTTGGTCCTTTTTTTCCTGGCAGATTCTCCACCTGAAGAACATGAAGAACCCAAGTCTTAGGCCTCAGCCCCTGCTGCGGGAGGAAGCTGGGGACCTGCAGGACAGGGAGGGAGCATAAAAGCCCGAGGACGTGGGAAGGAGTGTGAGAGGGCAGGATGTCAGAGCAAGGAAGAGGAGGAAAACTCCCAAATGCCCATTTCAAGTAGATGCTACATGGATGCAAAGATGACTCTGTGGTCCAAACAAAAAAGTCCATTCATGTGTACGGTGGAGGTGTGACTTCTCTGTGATGGACCAGGTCCACCTGCAGGCGTAACAAAGTCACATTTGCTAAATGCAAGGGGAGCATCAATACCTTCCCTACAGGAGCCCTCCAGGAGGCAGGGTGGCACTGGCTGAGGGCAAGGACTCGGGAGCCAAGCTGCCAAGGCAGGAATTGCAGCTTCTCCACCTGCCAGCTGTGTGCCCTTGGTCAAAATGCTCACCCTCTGTTCTAGATTCCTCCATATCAACGTGGCATAAGGATGGTACCTGCCTTGAGGGGTTCTCCTGGAAATTAATCATTTAACACAGTAAAACACTTAGAGCAGCTCCTAGTAAGTGCTCAGTCAGGGCTATTATTTATAGAGCTGACAAAATCCAAAAAATTACAGTGTCCACAGGATTAAGGCCAGGGGTATCCTTTCAGTGGGAGGCCGAAGCAGATGCTGGTGGCCTCCTTCTGCAAATCCACTCACCCCCTACTCCCTTCTTCTTCTAACAAAACCCTCCATTTTCCATTTTGTTTAGATATCTACCCTCTGGCGGCCCTGGAGGGAGTGAAGCCACCACACCAGGAAGTAATCAGGGTTGGTTCAGGCTGCTCATGGTGACCAATACCATTGCCAATGATTGATTTGGGTATGGGACATTTTTCTTGGCTGTGAGTCAGGAGAAAAGTCTCCCCATGTTTATAGAGTCATATTGGAAGAAATAGCATCTGGAAAAAAACTTGACATCACAATACCTGCATGTCAAGCCTGAATGGTGGCAATATCCTGGTGACCAGAGGAGACATGAGTTAGCTGATCCTGCATCTGCACTCCCTCCTGACTTCTCAGGTGAGATGAGAAGTGCTATCCTGTCTCAGTGAGCTCAGTTGGGGGGTTTCTATTTCTCTCGGGGCAGAGCAACCAAACACCTTCATGGCGTAAGTGGGGCCACCTGGTAGCAGGTAAAGCCTACCACCGGAGGGGTTTCAGTAATGCCAGACAATGGGCTTCACTCACTAACAGATGGAGGAAGGGACTAACATTTACTGAGCGTCTATGGTAAGCCAAGGGCTTTGTGTCTATTATTCTCATTCATTCTTGTAACTACCCTGATTGCTTGTTGTCTCCACTTTAGAGATGAGGAAAGTCAGAATAGTGAGACATCTAAGGCCCCCAGTAGGAGCTGCAGGGGCTGGATTTCAGCCAGGTGTGCCTGATTCCCACTAAATGCCTCTGCTTCCCAAGGAGACTGTGAGAGCAGAGAAGGTGAAGACCAGAGAGCTCAAGGACCTGTCAAGCAGATGCCAAGTCATGGCACAGAAGAGAAGCAAAGGAAAGCACATATCTGTGACCAAGTGAAAAGCAAGGGCCAAGGGGATGAGCCTAAGTAAGGCAAGCACGGACTCAAAGTGCCTACTCAGTGGGACCCAGTGCAGAGCCAACTAGGGACCGGGACAAGCTGGAGCCAAAGGAAGATGCCTCGAGGACTACCTGGGCTCACAGAGCCCCACAGGATCAGACAGCAACCTCTTCATGTGAAGCCATGGATCATAATCACCACAGGTTGGGAGAGATGGGACCTGGAGACCATCCAGGCTGGCCCCCGCCCCATGACTGACAGAGAAAACCAGGCTCAGAGAGCCCAAGGGTTCAACTGGATAATGAGTGGGGATGTGAACCTACGTTGGAGGGTCTACGTGCATGTGAGGAAGGGAAAGGCCAAGGAATCAGCCATCAGATCAAGTTCCCTGCAGAGGAAAACGATTAGGAAGCATGAGCACTGGGGTTTGGTAGGTTTGGGGTGCCAAATGTTAGTTATTTGTTAGTTTAGGAAGGCTAGACCACACATACATTTAGCAAAGTCTGGCTCCCAAAATTCAGAGACATTTGCATGCATTCTTGGCTCTAGCAAACCATGTGGACTTATATTTAAAACAAAATAATGAGCATTCTTCCATTCCCAAACTGTATAGATCACCCAGCAATGACAACATATGTCTAAAGAGAGCCTTCCTTTAATAGCTCCCAGGTATCCGTCCCAGTCTCCAACACTCGTGTGTGGACTATTTGCAGGACAAGAGCCTTAACTGGAAATACGCTACTACACACACAGCAAACAGGTGAGTATATTTGATTTGTTCTATTTATTTTGGGAGTGGGTGGGAAGGGATGAGATTCACTGGTGTTCCTACCGATCCTTCAAAGGAAGCTGCAGTAATAATCATTCTAGTGATTGCTGGCAATGTCCAGCTGTTCCAGGTGCTTTGTACTGCATATTATTAAGCCACATGACAGCACTTCTGTTAACTAGGATGAAACAAGAAGTTACTCAAATCAGAGGGCTAAAAGCTATCAACAGAAGCGAGGAAAGGAAGGGACAGAAGCAGGGAAGGAATGTGTTTTGTTTGCAGAACCAACCGTTCCATCCAAGGAGACGCCCAACTAGGTGTTTCACCCGAGAGCCCCCTGCTAGGTATGTCTTGCCTGACAGCCCTTTATGTGAGCCAGTTTGAGCTGGACTGGAGCCGAGGACCTAAGCAGACGCCCCCCTGAGTGGTCCTGAAGTTACCTTTAGCTCATTTTAACACTAAGATCCCCTCCTGTGGGCAGAGTTTTCCGCCATTTTTTTTTTTTTTGAACATCTGATGTATGCGCTAGCATGTTGACACACTAGGCATGTGCAATTTAGCCAAAAGTGCCTAAGCGAGCTCCCTGCCCCTGACCTCAATACACAGAATAAAAGCTTCCTGTAGGAACCCCTCAGGGAGACAGTGAGTAGCCAGCTATCTCCGTGTCTCCTTACTTTTAACAGGTAACACCAAGTTCTTTGCTTTCAACAAAGGCTGTGTTCAATGTGATGCACCCCAAGCAGCGAACCCCTTGAGTTTGGTTATACTTCCAGGTGGGTGTTATTATCCCCACTAATGGATGAAGAAACCCAGTGACAAGGACTTGTCAAGGCCACCAGGCTGGTAAAGGGCAAAGCTCTGAGATGGAAACCCAGATCTGACCTGGTCCCATTAAAAAGAAAGCTCCAGGCTCTCAGTACAGTCACTTGTCTGCAGCATGGCAAACCAAGACTTAATTGAAGTTTCAGCTTCTCCAGGACTGGAATTTTAATCCAACCAATCTGGAATTTGCTGGTCAGCACCGATGAGGTCATCTCATCACGTGAGCCCTCTCTATTCCCCCCTCCAAAGGAAGATGAGGTAATCCACCTAATAAGACCCTTTGTCCTTCCCCCCTCCCCCCATCGAGGGAAGGTGACCTGGCTTGAAACTCCTTTCTTTCCTTCTGCTAACAACTTCTTGCCCAGCCTCCCTTCCTATAAAATCCTTCCTCTTTGTACAGCTCCTTGCACCTCCCCTCTACTTCGCTTCATGGGATGCTGCTCAATTCATGAATTGCTTAATAAAGCCAATTAGGTCTTCAAATTTACTCAGCTGAGTTTTTTTTTTTTAACAGTCCCAAGGTCAGTCTTGTCTACTCCACCTGCCTGCCCAGAGTCGGGGTCCCAGGTAGAACTGGGGCTGCAGGTGACGCTCGCCAGAATGCATGGCAGAGAACCCCACTAAATCTGGGATTTAGTGCTTCCTCAATCACCCTCCTCAGCCTTTTCCCCAGAAGTTGCTTGAAAGCTGCACTGTGTAAGCCCACTGATTAACTCACTCCTAACCAGTGGGAGGGCTTCCCCCATGGATAGGATGAGAGGGAGGGGGCTGGGATAAAAGAGGAGTTAGATGAAGGGATGGTTAGTGGTGGAGTTCCCTTGTAGCTTTCCTCATGGTAGCCTTCTTGTTGGTAATTTACAATCCCAGCCTAACTGGGGACAATTACAAACCCAACCACACTCACTGAAATGCTGCATTATTGATCCACGATGGTGTTTATGTGGATACGATGATTGTCATAAACGGTTGAATTTCCCAGGAGTATTTCATGATTAACACAGTTTAGAAAGAGACAAATTAAAGATGTACCCTAAATAATATCAATCACATTACATATTTCTTACAGCATAACACATGAACCACAATAGAAGAAGCAAATTACACCAGGGTTCTTACTAACATATAGTGAAACCAGATTTTTAGGAATATATAATGCTAAAAAAGTATCACATTAAGACGAATTTTCTGGTGTTAATGGCGTCAGCCAGGGAAATTTAGACAAACATTTTGTGGATTTCTGGCTATTTTTTATTTTGAAATGTATGAAAATCTCAGAAGAGTTCAAAAAGGAAAGAAAATTTGACACATTTCAAACCAACATATTGAATCGAGTAAATTGAATCATGATTCTCAGACTGCTCGTTAACTGACAGGCTCAAATGCATTTTTAAAAGGGGTCTGATTCCAACCCCCGAAAGCCACGAGTATCTCCCCCCCTCCCTAGCTGTGGGTGATGATGTCTAACCATAATCAGCAAAGAGGGACAAGGCTATGTGCTCCTCTTCTAAACACATGCAGTAGCTTCTGTGGCTAAATTACTCAATACTTAAATATACATCACTCTGAGTTTTCCCGGTTATTTTTACCATGCTGCTCTCGATTGGCACTTACTGCTGAAAAGCAGAAGTTTTCTCCTTCTTAAGAGATCCTCTGCTTCAGTCTTAGACAAACCCAGAAAGGGCAGCCCTACTACTAGGGATCTAAAGTTAATACAAAAGCCATTAATATTCCAGGACTTCTGTTGGTGTCATTCATCCAGAGAGACAACAGGCGAGCCAGTGCAAGTCGTCTGAATACAAGCTTTCACACGGGCTTGTTACAGGATCTATTCGTCAGCCAGCTTTGACGGGAGAGCACAGACGACAAGATGTGGCTCATTCTGCTTCATCTACCTCTGCTAATAATCACTTCTGACGCAGGGGGTGGGGGGAGAATTTTAAAAGATCTCTATTACCTTTTCTCCTATTTGGGTCTCAAGTTCTCTTACTGTCCGACTGCAACTCATTTCCTTCTCCCCTGCTCTTAAAAAGAAAAATAAAAACTTTTCGTTAAAATGTTTTAACCTAATAAATGCTTACGTAGGACATGCAGAGATCAAAATGATAACGATTTCTAAATTATGTTTTCTAACGCAAGGTATCTCTTAGGCACTGCCGTCTGCCGGCAGCGTGGACTTGGGCCAAGTCCTTAGCTTCTCCGTGCCTCCGTTTCCTCGTCCATAAAATGAAATACAACAACATTTCTTCCTCCTCCCAGGGCAGCGTGGGAACCGAGTAATTACAGCTGACGCTTAATGAGCACTTCCTGTGGCGAGCCCCATCTGATTTAATCCTCACGACACCTGCGTGGGTCAGGGGCCATTGTTGCCCTGGGTCACAGACAAGGAGGCAGGGAGACGAAGGTCACATGTGGTCAAGTGGAGGTGCTGCTCACCCTCACCCCCAGCCCCTCTGCACTGTGTTCTGACCTCTGAGGGGTCCACAGTCCACTCCGGGGGCACTCTCAGCCACTCCACAAAGGACTTCATGGTGGATGTGTGTACCATCCCCTTGGCTCCATCTACTTTTTTTTTTTAGATTCTATTTATATATTTATTTGAGAGAGAGAGCACGAACGGGGGTGGGGGGGGAGCAGAGGGAAAGGGAGAGAAAATCTCTCAAGCAGACCCCGCCCTGAGCACAGAGCCCTAGGTGGGGCTCAATCTCACGACCCTGAGATCATGACCTAAGCCAAAATCAAGAGTTGGATGTTCAGGGCGCCTGCGTGGCTCAGTTGGTTAAGTGACTGCCTTCGGCTCAGGTCATGATCCGGAGTCCCTGGATCGAGTCCCGCACCGGGCTCCCTGCTCAGCGGGGAGTCTGCTTCTCCCTCTGACCCTCCCCCCTCTCATGTGCTCTCTCTCAAATAAATAAATAAAATCTTTAAAAAAAAAAAAAAGAGTTGGATGTTCAACCAACTGAGCCACCCAGGCGCCCCTGGCTCCATCTGCTTTTTTAAATTTTTTTTTTGTGTTATCCATATTTCCACACACTGCTTCAGAGCCCCCCTCTAGAACAAGCTGGTAGAGACCCACAGGCTGAGGAGCCAGGAGCAATCCACTGGAAGGAAAAAGCTCTCTGGACAAAGCAAAGGGGGCACACAGCGGCATGAAGCCGAGAGGACCGGGGCTCCGCATGTCCCAGCATTGCTACAGTCAGTTGGCCAGGGAGACCAGAGCCTGCCCAGTAGGGCAGGGGACAGGGGTGAGTTCAGAGATGGAAGTGGACGCCAGCCCTGTGGTGCTGTGGCCAGGATAAGGAATCTGGATTTCATACTGTGGTAAGAGGAAGCCATCGGAGCATTTTAAGCAGAAATGAACGTCATTTTACATAGGAGGAAACTGAGGCTTGGAAGGTTAAGTGCCCAAGTTTGAGGTGGAAACTCACCAGGAATCCAGCCTTATCATTCTATATTAAATGTAATATTTCTTATGTTTTAATTATGTATTGAATAGACACAAGACACTATTTTTAACATATGTTTAAGATTTAAAGAACAGAAATCAGACAAATGCCTGTGTACCTGCCATCAGATGAAGAGACAGAGCAGCATGGGTCCAGAGCCCCGTGCACTGGCTCCCAATCTCAGCCTCCCTCCCCTCCCCAGCCCCAGGGCAGCGCCTCTGCCCAAGGCCACTCGGGTCCCCTTCCCTTCACAGCTGTCCCCCCTGACTCCATCTCAGTGTCTCCTTCGGGAGACACAGCTTATTATCTGATAGTAACCGAGCGACACCAGCTTTCTTGAGATGAGTATTCATTGGAATGGTATGTCTTTAAATCCTTCCACTTTTAACCTTTCTATAAACTTATGTTTAGGTTTTTCTCTTGGTGGATTTTACTATCTCCTATCTATCAGACAATCTCTGCCTTTTAAGTGGAACATTTATCACAATTACCAATTTACTTGGGATTTCTATTTGTTCTGCCTATTCTGCGGCTTCTTGCCTTCTTTTTGGTCAATCCCATTTTTATGATCCCATTTGTTTGCCTCTGTAAGTTTGGGAATCAGTCACTCCATTTTTAATCTTGTGATAGTTGCTCTGGAAATTATAACCTGCGTATTTCTCAAAGACTAAAGTTAATCAAAATTTTTAATCTTACATTCTGGACAAGGTAACAATCTAGAACATTCCATCCCAGTCCCTCCTCTCAGCATATATATTGCTACTGTCATGTATTTTAATCCTATCCTATTTTTAAATTCCCAAAGTCGTCATTATTCTTAGTCCTTAGTGCTTCCTGAGGTCAGCGGATGTGTTTGGATGTAACCCCACACTTCCTGCCCTCTTGTTGCCCGCATCGCTTCCAACTGTCCATCCGGGAGCGTTTTCCTTCCACCTAAAGTACATACGCACAGGTACAAACAAGAGGCATGCTTTGCAGGATGAAGAAAGAGAGGCTCTGGCTCAAAGGTGACCTTGAACATGGCAGGCAAAGGTGCCACATGTTTCTCCCTGTGCCCACAGCCTGACCTCAGTGCTCGAGCCTCTACTATGGAAAAGAAGAGGAAAAGGGTCCCCGCGTTCCCACAGGAAGAGCTCTCAGTCTTCCCAATTCTAGGCTGGCAAATACTTCATTCCCAGCATGTGGGAAAGCCCGTCCCGCTGTCTCACACGTGGGACATCGGCCTCAGTCAACCCAGTGTGTCCCCTCACTGCCTTTACTGCTCTCTGTGATGCCGATGCCGATGCTCTGCGGTCTCACGGTGACATGTCTACATAGGTGTTTCTTTTCATTCGTCCCGCTTAAGATCCCTTCGAATATTGGCTCTTCCCTATCCTTTCCCCTATCTGAAAACCCAATAAGGAACCTCCTAGGCCTTCTCTCTCCCCTCCATGTCTCTTATACCTGTCCTCCATATTTTCTCTCTCTTTGTCTTTCTGTGTGGCTTTCTGGATAATGGCTTCGGGTCTATTTTCCACTCCACTGATGCTCCTTTCAGCTGCGTTTCATCTACTTTTCCCACCCAACCACTGAATTATATCCACAATTATCGTATCTTTCACTACCAGAAGTTCTGTTCTGTACTTCTTCCAATCTTATTTTTTCTTTTTGCTACACAAGCAGCATTATTTCAGTCAGACTTGCATAAATACTGACCTATAATTACAATTTTGTCCTCTATTCACCCAACAGCACAGGGAAATAGATAGGTTTCCTTGTGCCTTTCTGGGATGCAGGTTTATATTTGTAACCTATCCTCACATGAGGGTTTAGGTGTCCCAGCTTTTTATGTACTGGTCTTCTATTAGGTTCCTCCACCTTGGGTAGGCCCTCTAGGCTTTGTCCCCTGTCCCCTTCAGTCCAAAGAGCCAACCAAACTGAAACACAAATTCACCAGGATTAAGCCAATACTCTCAAGGCAAAAGCTGGCTTGATAGAATGCTCACTTTTCCTGATTCCGTCTCCATTTCGGTTAGCCTCTAGGGGAGTACTTACTTTCTTGCCAGCTCACTAGTGAGGAAAAATGTATGTATACATTTTACGTTTTATCAGTCATTTTAGTTGTTTCCAGTGGAAGTGCTGTTCGTGGGTATAGCCTATCATATTACCTGAAGGAGCAGTGTCTGCTCACTACAATGCATTGTCTCCAGCAGTAAAGAAGATTCAGCCCCATGAGTTAAGTCAGTTATAAGCTGAATCTTTCAAATTTAGTTAAAATATTTAGCCTCTTAAGGGTGCCTGGGTGGCTCAGTCGTTAAGTGTCTGCCTTTGGCTCGGGTCGTGATCCCAGGGTCCTGGGATCGAGCCCCGCGTTGGGCTCCCTGCTCAGCAGGAGGCCAGCTTCTCCCTCTCCCACTCCCCCTGTGTGTGTTCCCTCTCTGGCTCTGTCTCTCTCTGTCAAATAAATAAATCAAATATTAAAAAAAAAAAAATTTAGCCTTTTATATTTAAGGAAGTAACTTGTGATCCTCTTCATCTCAAATTAACTATTAGACTGATGTTTCACAACTAAAGGAACAAAAACAAAAGACAAAAAAAGAACGCTCCTGCTTTCAGTTTTTCTAGTTGTTTAGCTTTTTCAACAAAGAATATTCAAGTTAGGTTATTGTCCACCCAACAACCTTATCACAAATGGGATTGTTTTAGGTTAAGAGCACGAATATACAGTTTATAAAACAACAAGTCATTCTTTCAAATAAACCTGGAGATTATCTCAGCCCACCACTTGGGGATCATTAACTAAAGAGAGCACAGAGAAGTCCCTGACCATCAGATCATCAAGGGGATAATACTTTGTCATTCTTGTTGAAACTGCAGCACTGATTCTTCTTTTTTCTTTTTAAAATATTTTATTTATTTATTTGACAGAGAGACACACAGTGAGAGAGGGAACACAAGCAGGGGAAGTGGGAGAGGGAGAAGCAGGCTTCCTGCCCGAGCAGGGAGCCTGATATAGGGCTCGATCCCAGGACCCTGGGACCATGACCTGAGCCAAAGGCAGACGCTTAACGACTGAGACACCCAGGCACCCCTCTTTTTTTTTTTTAAATTGTGGTTAAAAAACAAAACCAAAAAAAAAAAAAACCACAAAAAACAAAAACCCACCCCAGATAACATAAAATTTACCATTTTAATCATTTTTAAGTGTGCAGTTCAGTAGTGTTAAGTATATTCACACTGTTGTGCAACACATCTCCTAAACTTTCTCATCTTATAAAACTGAAACTTGCACTCGCTGAACAAGTCCCTGCTCCCCCTCCCCTCTGCTGCATGAATTCTTACACCCACATTGAGTCCATGACAGACTCAGTCATGAAAGCTATTATACCAAAATCTGCTAAATTTTCAGGATCAAATTTAACTCTTATAACTATTTGCACAATTCCTGAGAAAATGAGGTTTATTCATTTAGAGCCAGATAATCTGTGTGAATAATTTTTTACTAAAATGGTCTTTCCTAAATCAGACGCTAGAATCAAAGAACTTTCCAGCTGAGAGAGACATAAGAGTTCATACTCTTAACACTCTCCTTTTTCAGCTCATAAACCAAATGAGCCCCATGCATACCCTACAGTTATGAGATACAAAGGAGTTCATACAGAAATCTCTTTAAAAAATATTTCATTTCTGGGGTGCCTGGGTGGTGGTCAGTTGAGCATCCGACTGCTGGTTTTAGCTCAAGTCATGATCTCAGGGTCCTCAGATGGAGTCCCACATCAGGCTCCCTGCTCAGTGTGGAGTCTGTTTGAGACTCTCCCTCTACCCTTCCCGTTCATGTGTGTGCGCTCTTTCTCTCTCTCACTCTCTCTAAAATAAATAAGTACGTCTTTAAAAAAAATATTTCATTTCTAGCTACTAAAACATGATCACTTTCCAATGAAAGACATTAAAAATAAAATACAAATGAACAAATTTAAATTTTGAATCTTAATATTCTTACTTCAAAATTAAAATTTATTATTTCCAAATCTGAAATACACTGCATATAAAATATGTTAATCTGGTTTTAATTTGTTATGTTTCCATTTTCAATACAGTATTATTTCTTTTATTCTGAAATATATCCTGCATAGAGGTTAGAGTCTTCTCTAAATAACCTTCTGACTGAGGATTAACTACATTAAATTCTATATGGACAAGCTCTACCAACTCCTCTTCCATATATATCTGTTGACATGATTAGCTCTCCTGACCTTATGCCCTCTTCTCCTATCATTCCAAATTTCACATTTTCACTTGAGCAAAAAAAAACCCCACTTACCTCTTTATAACATTTATATTTAGGTCCATTTCACCGAACTGGGACAGGAATTCAAGATAGGGGATGGCACCAGAGCTGGTGAGGCGGATCTACATCCAAACAAGAAGAACGACGGCCAGTTAGAGGATTCAGATCCAAGTCGTAGACAGCCCAGGAGCTTCCACGATGGAAGACAGCATACTGCTGGTGGGATGGGTATTCTAGGAGACACAACCACTTCACCCAGGCGTCTAAGTTCACAGGCACCCCCAGTAAGCCAGGTACAAGCAGCATAAATGCCAGTCGGTGCTCAATTAAAAGTCAATAGGTTGTCTATTAAATTATCTAAAACCTAATTCTATCTAAAAAATAAAGTAAAATTAGTAGAGATATATTCTTCTTTCTAAAGATTTTCTATTTATTTATTTGAGACAGAGAGAAAGTGAGAAAACGACTCGGGAGGAGGGGCAGTAGGAGAGAGAGAGAGAGCAGACTCCCCGCTGAGCAGGGAGTCTGACACTGGGCTCGGTCCCAGGACCCTGGGATCATGACCTGAGCCGAAGGCAGACAGATGCCCAACTGACTGAGCCACCCAGGTGCCCCAAAATATATTCATATATATTAGAATATATTTTTTCCCCAAGAGGCTGAGGCCACAACGTAACTTTACCCTCTGAATGTCATGTGAACTTTCTGTACATTTATATACTTTTAAGGTAGAAAAAAGCCATTTTAAAATTGAAAATTCTATAAAGGACATTACTGGGTCCAGTGGGTCAATACGGACTATAGATTAAATAAAAGAATTATCTCAATGTTTAATTTACCAATGTTGATAACTGTACTGTAATTATTTGAGAGAATAGTTCTTATTCTTAGGGAATACACACTGAAGTATTTAGAAGTAAGTAACCATAATATAAACAATTTCCTCTCAAACAGTTCAGAAAAACATTATGTACACACTGTCCATATCTTGTCAACTGTTTGCAATATCCACACATACCGCACATGGATAACAAAAGATCACAGGAGAAGTAAAACGAGGTTAAATGTTCACAACCGGCAAATCTGGGTTAAGTGTATATGGGTTACGTGTATATGGGTGTTGTTTGTACCATATGGGTACTATTTGTATTATTCTTATTCTTATAAATTTTCTGGAGGTTTGAAATTACTTCTTTTTTTTTTAGATTTATTTGTTTTAGAGAGAGAAAGAGCACGAGCAGGAAGGGCAGAGGGAGAGGGAGAATCTCAAGCAGACTCCATACTGGGCGTGGAGCCCAACATGGGGCTCTACCTCACAACCCTGCGATCAGGACCTGAGCCAAAACCAAGAGTAGGACACTCAACCAATTGTGCCACCCAGGCGCCCCTGAAATTACTTCTAAATAAAAAGTCAAAATTTTTAAAAAGTGAAAATAATTATTTCCCCCAAAAAGGATTATGAAACTAAAGTTAAAATATATAATCAATACAGATATATCTTATTAAGCTTCGTGCAAATACGCAAAGTACCATTTTTCATACAGCTGAATGGCTCCCGTGTCCATATAATCGAGTGTGACGTTCACTTAGCCCTTACAATTCCAGCCTCAAAG
The DNA here is from genome assembly GCF_054177405.1 of Leptonychotes weddellii. Classification (NCBI taxonomy): domain Eukaryota; kingdom Metazoa; phylum Chordata; class Mammalia; order Carnivora; family Phocidae; genus Leptonychotes; species Leptonychotes weddellii. The sequence goes on from NC_138373.1 coordinate 155,072,198, forward strand.
CTGAGCACGGTTATCTCAGTCTTCCCCAAAGGACAAATTTCTTTTTACTATTTAAAACATATACAACTAAGAAATGGGACCAGAGGGACAGCAGCTCACAGGGTGGACTCTCATGAAGCCTTGTCCTGGAAAGGACATCTATGATTTCTATTTCAGATAGGGTGTTTTTCAGTAGATGTAGTTTTGGGTAGACACCTCCCAGTTTCCCTAGCTTTACAGCAGAAGGGCAAGAACAGAGTATGTGTGTTGCTCCAAGACTGGACGCCCTCATGGTTTTGGTAGTAAGACTTCATGAGGAGGGGAAGAAACACACATTTACTGAGCTCATACTCAGGAGACGGGCACAAGTACTACTGTTGGTGTTTTACATGAGTTAATTCATCTAGCCCCAAAACCAGGTCCTGAGGGTGTGGTCATTGCCACTTCCCGTGGAGCAGAGATGTGACCTCCCTGCATGCCACTACCATCAGGTGCCTCCAGAGCCCACGTTCCTCTCCCTACACTAACCACTCTGCCTACAAAGAAAAAAAAAAAAAAAAAAGGGAAAGTCCATCTACCTATTGAAGGTATTATCACATTTCATATTGTTACTTATGGTCTAATGAAAATTCTAATGCAGCAGATACAGTTTTGCAAAGTCCAGTCTCCAAAGCTAAGCCCCTAAACAACTCAAGAATCTAATCTAAAAGGAGAGGCTCTGCTAAGAACTCACGTTGTCCATATTTGTGATTCTGGCAAAAATGTTTAAGAATCATAACCATCCAAAGATGAATCGCTAAAAGTAAATCCTTAGATTGGGGTGGAGGAGGGTAGTGTTTAAAACCACATCCATCGTGTTGACAAGTGTCTTCAAAGACATCTCTTTCCCCAACCCAGCATAACCACTGGGACCAGAACAGAATTATGCTTTTCTTCTCTGGAATCTCTTTGCCAATTCAGCTTCTTTTATAAAATTTTTATTAACAGAGACGGAGGCCCCATTTTTAAAAAATTCATGTTACCATGAATTTCAAGGGAACTAAGGTACAGGGCGTTTTACAAGTGATGTTTCCTCATCCATGCCCTGATCAATCATCAAAACACTCTGACATCCAAACGTTCTTGACATGGTTCTTAAAATAAAATTAAAGCTAAAGTGAATTCACTAGAACTGGAAAATTCTTTTCTAATTTTAAGTGTGAAATTCCCATGAAGTGTTTTATCAGTTTTATAGGTTTCCAGTTAGGCTTACATTCACCATTGGAAAGGGATTTGTTGGCAAAAGGTCTAGAAAAGTCACACACACTGTGAACTCCAGCTACTGGAAAGAGAAACCCTGCCTCATGCCTGTGAACTTGGCCTCCTGAAAATGCACCACATTCCAGCCTCCTTGGTTTACACATGGGTCACAGGAGCTTGAGGTTCTAGAAAACCCATGCTTATTATTTCAGATAGACTACCAGGACCTGTTTTTTAAAGTCTTTGAAGCTCTACAGTTTTCAGTGACTTCTTTTAAAAACAGATGTAGCTTTTAAAAACGGATACACATTTCACATTTTCTGTACTTTTCCTCTTCCTGCATAGTTGATTAGCTTGGGAAGATTGTCAAAATTTTAAATTAACATTAGATCATGAATATAGGGAGACATTAGCAGGAAAAATATCTTAACTCTCCATTTGGTATAAATAAAGTATCAGTTAAATCAAGCTTATGAGGAAACTGATGCAATGTTTGCAAGGACAAATGTTCTTTAAAAGCAAGAGAACATTACCAGTTGCACTCATCATCAGGGACATGCAAATGAAAACCACAGTGAGATATCACCTCACACCTGTCAGAATGGCTAAAATCAACAACACAAGAAACAACAGGTGTTGGCGAGGATGCGGAGAAAGGGGAACCCTCGTGCACTGTTGGTGGGAGTGCAAACTGCTGCAGCCACTGTGGAAAATAGTGGGGAGGGTCCTCAAAAAGTTAAAAATAGAACTACCCTCTGATCCAGCAACCGCATGACTAGGTATTTATCCAAAGGATACAAAAATACTTATTTGAAGGGATACATGCACCCCGATGTTGATAGCAGCAATATCTGCCAAATCATGGAAACCATCTAAGTATCCATCGATTGATGAGTGGATAAAGAAGATGTGGCATATATATATAATGGAATAGTACTCAACCATCAAAAAAGAATGAGATTTTGCCATTTGCACCAACATGGATGGAGCTGGAAAGTATTATGCTGAGTGAAATAAGTCAGAGAAAGACAAATACCCAGTCATCCGATAAACATCAGGAAACATCAGATAAACTCAAACAGGGGACATGCTACCCTCTGCAATCTTCAGAGTGGTAAGGTCAGGAAAGCTAAGGAAAGGCTGAGAACTGTTCTAGACTGAAGGACACTTGGAATTTGTGTTCTGACCTGGATCATTACAAGATATGCATGGAACGACTGGCAAAACCAGGTTGGGTCCCAGGGCTGAGATGGTAGTAGTGAGTTCGTGTTAACATCTGTATTTGAATGGTCAGACTGTAGTTATGTAGAACACTATCTTTGTTTGAAAGACAGATACAATGAAATATTTGGGGTGATGGAGCCACTTTACTCCCAAATGGTTCAGGAAAAAAATTTGTTCTTCCCACTAAACTTCCAACTTCTCTTATAACTTTGTGGTTGCTTTTAAAAAATGATCAGGCAGAAGTTGTGGTAGAGACAGCTCGTAACAGACCACCCTCCCACAGAAAACAACTATAAACTCTGGGACAGAGAAGGAGACCCACTTTCTGTGTATAAACTCTGTCCAAGTTTCCAGCAGACACCTGAAGCAGACATATACAGGTCAGACTCAGAAAAGACCCACCTAGAGACAAAAGAGCCAAAATGGGATGCAAGCAACTGCTCAAGTTTATAGGTTAATTACTGCCAGAGCAGAAGCGTCAACAGTCTTCCGAGGAATGTAACAGAATCCAGTCTCTACAGCACTGTATTCGTAATGTTTAGCCCTGTACTAATGCGCAGCCATGGCCACATGTGGCAGTCGAGCACGTGAAATGTGGCTAAGGCAACTGATGAACTGAGTTTTTTTAGTCATTGTTAATTAATTTAAATTTTAAAATTAATTCAGTGACTGGAAAAGTTTTAACTATGTTTGGAATGACTCGGTATGTCAATCTTGTGTTTTAATTATAAATTTTATGAAATCTAGACATCAAGTATTTCCAGTGGAAACTTAGTGTATGAACTGAAGTTGGCTGTAAGTTTAAAGTACACATCAGGTTTTGAAGACTTAGTACACAGAAAAGACTAGAAGATAACTTATTGTCAATTTTTAATAGTGATAACATGTTGAAATAAGATAATATTTTGGATATATTAGTTAAATAAAAATATTATTCAAATGAATTCTTTTTAATTTTTTTCATGTGGCTACTAGAAAATGTTGAATTATAAATGTGAGTGACATTACATTTCTTTTCTTTTTTTTAGATTTTATTTTTAAGTAATCTCTACACCCAACGTGGGACTCAAACTCACAATCCCGAGATCAAGAGTCACATGCTCCACTGACTGAGGTAACCAGGTGCCCCTCATGTTATATTTCTATTAGACAGCACTGGTCTGGGATATAATCCCAAAGTACTCAAATATAAAGAACCAGAAAAATGTGACCCTTGCTTTTTAAGAAGAAAAAAAAATCAATGCAACCCAATGCTGAGATAACCCAGACATTAGAATTATCATTCAAGGACTTTAAAGCAGCTATTTTAACTATGCTTAATGAGTTAAAAGAAATATGCTCAAAATTGAAGAAAAAAACAGGAAATGTAAGCAGATAAATAGAAACTATAAAACAGAAACAAATGGAAATTCTAGAACTGAAAAACACTATGTCTAATATAAATTTTCACTGAATGAGCTTAATGGCAAAAAAGAGATGCAAAGAAGGAATCACTGAAATTGAAGACATATCAATAGATATTATCCAATCTGAAAATAGAAATAAAAGATTGAAAAAATGAACAGAGCCTCAGGGGCCTAGGGACAATACCAAAATGTCTCAGGGAGGATGAAATAAAATATACAGATTAAAAAATAATGGCTACAAACCTCAAATTCAGTGAAAAAGCAAATTAAAGGAAGAGAAATCCTTGAAACAGCACCATGGTATGCTCAAGAAGAAAGAGCAAAGAGATCCACAAATATTTTTTTCCTAAATCAGTGAAAGGAAGGAGAGAGCCAGTCCCTGAGGTTGACTAGAATTCAGGAATACCCGAAATTCCCTGGGCTGTTTGTTTTCCTGACACATAATTCCCCTGTTGTAAAAATAAGAAAACTGGGTTGGGTTGAGGTAGTCAACAAATTCTAGAAGGAAACAGACTTTTAAATACTATGAAATGTCAGACTGATTAAGAAGTAATGAATGGGGGCGCCTGGGTGGCTCAGCCGTTAAGCGTCTGCCTTCGGCTCAGGTCATGGTCCCAGGGTCCTGGGATCGAGCCCCGCATCAGGCTCCCTGCTCAGCGGGAAGCCTGCTTCTCCCTCTCCCACTCCCCCTGCTTGTGTTCCCTCTCTCGCTGTGTCTCTCTCTGTCAAAGAAATAAATAAAATCTTAAAAAAAAAAAAAAGTAATGAATGGGTAAAAATACGTTCATTTCTACGTGTGCACATGCACGCAAATTAGTTATTGGGTTACTGGGTTGGAAGGCACACTACTGATATTCCTACCCGACTTTCCCACTTTCATATTACTATATTGATCTCTAGGGATTTATTCTGGGAGTACTTAATTCCTATTGTACCGTGTATTCCATTCTCAGACCCCACCAAATGTTTACTCTTGACAGCCACCTGGTATGGTACCCCACCAAGGGCCTGTCCTCCATATCCCTCCCCAGGTAACTGCATCACCCCAGCTGCAAACACTTCCCCGGCCCCCTACATCTTCCAGGACAGAGGCCAAACTCTTTTATATGGTCCTTTACAGGACTGGCCCCTCTATCCACAACCTGACACATATCCCCTCGCTTCAGGTATCAATGACACTACCCAGTTCCCTGAATAATCATGCCGTGCTGATTCAGGCATCCAAACTTTCACTTGTGCTATTATTCCCTCTGTGTATAATGCCCTTCCGTTCTTCTCTCATCTGGCTAACACCCACTCTCGGTCAAAACTCGACTAAACACACCCCTTTGTCCCCCAAAGCCTTCCTGGACCACCTCCCCATTTTTAGATAGCTCTCCCTCCTCTAACTAACTCCCACGCTTACCAACACTGCCAAATATGTCTCTCTGGACTGGGACCCCTTCGAGGTCAGGCCCATGTCTGCATGCTCTGCATTGGGTCCGGCATACAGTAGGTGCTCAATAACCATTTGACACAAGATAAATGCCAAAATACTAAGTTCTAAAATATAAGCTGACCAAATACTTCTATATGGAAGCCTTAAGAACTAAAGAAAACTTTAATTGTAGCAGTACTCTACACAAAATATGACCCACACACATGTTGATCATCCCACATCTGCCAGAATTTCACTGAATTGTGAAAAATAAACAAAATTTTAACTGCTCACTTGGAACTGTTGGCGGGGGAAAGCCAGAAAAGATTTCACGCTCCAGTAATTGACTCCAACTTTTCCATAGCTGGGTTATTTTTTTAGGGGCAGGGAGGGCGGAGGGAGACAAAGAGAATCTCAAGGAGACTCCCCACCGAGCACAGAGCCTGATGTGGAGGCTCGATCTCACAACCCTGAGATCATGACCTGAGCTGAAATAAAGAGTTGGAGGCTTAACCAACTGAGCCACCCAGGCGCCCCAATAGTTGGGTTATTCTAAGTCGCCGTGCATACTGTACCTGAGCCAGGACATCTTGAAACTGTTCTCTCGTGAGAGGCATCAGGAAGGTTGTGATAATTCTTCTCAGTTCATTCTTTGACACCGTCATGTTGTGACTGGTGTCAAGCAGCTGAAAGGCTTTTTTCAACTCATCTCCTTTATCGGTGATTTTTTGAAATAAAATCCGTTTAACATCTAAGAAGGACAGTATTGGATTTGCAACAGCTATGGCTATAAAAGAGAGAGAGTTGTTGATTAGACGTGAAGCAAAGAGCCCAAAAATCACTTCACTGCGGACTAGAATCCAACAAACTTCCAAAGCACTATTTCTTCTATTGTACTTCACTTTACACATCTAAGCATTGCATGACTTACAATGGCAAATCTACGGTCATTTTTTACCTTTAAAATCTGGTCAATGTAAAATGAGAGTAATCGTGGTAAAAAGAAAAAATAGAGCAAAGATAATCCCCCGTATATAGGACATGTGTCATGACAAGCAAAGAACATGGATTCTGGAATAAAATTCAGTTATGAACAATATCATTTCAAGTAAATCTTTAAAATACCATGTTCACTTTTCATCCCCTTGCCAATTTTTGAGGGGAAAACATGTAATTCTTAATTTAGATTATTTCCCTCTCCAAGACAAGGAAAAGATGAGAAAGGCTAGCCCCTGAAAGATAATGAAAGAATGTTAAAATGCACCAAATAAGCTTCCTCCAGAAGGCCTGCACTTCCTGGGAGGAAAAGCAGCTGAGTGGGGCCACGGTGCCATAGGTTCCAGAGGTCCCCATGTCACCAGAGGAGAGCCGATACCCCCCATCTTTACTCCCCTCTATGATGAAACAGCCATAGAAATAAGGAAACACAGTAACTACAAATCAACTCACAGTATGGATCAGTTTCATAAGCATGGAGATGTGATTATTCCATTTTGATATTTTATAAACTACTAGAGAAACAGGAGGCTAAAAATACAGGTAGTTTGGTAAATCTCTTCTATCTATTTATGAGATTGCAAAGGCTTGGTGACCACAATTTATTTAGTAGCTCTGTCTTACGTAGTAAATTCTGGATGTGTATTAAATGTCTTTAGCACTGTTCCATCTTTTATAAACTCATTCACAAGCAGGAGCTAGGGAAGGATGATTGCAATTATTTCCTTCCAAATGAGAATTTCTTATCTAGGTATTGAACCTTTCTGACCCAGCTATTTGTCTTCCCTGACACTCGCCAAGCTCCTCGGGTGCTGGGGATGCCTTTTGCTCACAATGCCCACTGCTTCCTCGGGGAGGGGCGTATATAACCAGGACACACTGGAGAAAAGACAGTGGCTGGCTTGGGGTGACAGGCTGAAGGTCTCAGGAAAAACTGCTTAGAAGGAAGAGGTGATACTTCAACTGGAACTTGGTGTTCCCGAGAGCGAGAGGGGCTGGAAGTGGGGGGGGGTGCTGTGGAGGACAGCCAGTCGAAGCAAAGGGGAGAGGGGACGAGCACAGGAGCATCAGCTTTAGAGATGAGACTGCAAAAGTCAGAAGGAGCCATATCCCCAGTGCTCCTATCTAGCTTTGTGCCCTGGTCATGGGACACCAAGCTGGGACTTCCATCAAGAGAATGACATCACCCAATTTTCGTTCTGAAACTGCACTCTGGCATCACATGTAGGAGGAACAGAAAGGGGAGGGCAGTGAATGGCATGGAGACATGTTGTTAACTACAGCCTGCTCAGGCAAGTCTTTTTTTTTTTTTTTAAAGATTTTATTTATTTATTTATTTGAGAGAGAGAGAGAAACAGCATGAGAGGGGAGAGGGTCAGGGAGAAGCAGGCTCCCCGCCGAGCCGGGAGCCCGATGTGGGACTCGATCCCAGGACTCCGGGACCATGACCTGAGCCGAAGGCGGTCGCTTAACCAACTGAGCCACCCAGGCGCCCTACAGGCAAGTCTTAATGGAGGTCTACACTAACATGGTGGGCATGGAGGGAAAAGTAGGGGTGAATAAAAGAGAAGTTGAAATAGACCAGGTAGGGTCCAGAGAATCTCCCGTTTGACATGCAGGGGGAGGTAGTGGAAGAGGATAAAGCTTCTACATGTGGCATGAGTGGTGGGGTGGGTGGTGACACCCTTCGCTGAGAAAGGGAAGGTCTGCAGGCCGTGGCAGATGGCATCTTCCAAGATGGCCACAACAAGATCCCCACCACACAGGCTTTTCCTACAATGCCAGGCTAACACTCCTCCCATCGAAACATGGGGCAGATATTCCTTCCCCTTGAATCTGGGTGGGCCTGTAACTAGGGCAGAATCATCCTATGTGATTTCCAAGATGAGGTCACAAAAGGTGTTGCAGCTTGTGCCTCGTCCTTGTAAGATACTCATGCCAATCGCCATGCCATGAGGAAGTCAAGAAGTCACACAGAGAAGCCACAGGTAGGCGTTCTGGCCAACACCCCAGCTGAGGTTCCAGCCCACAGAGGGAGCCAGCCTTCCGATGATTCCAGCCCTAGGTGTCATTACCTGCTGCCTTCGAACCTCCTCCACTGAACCGCCTGGAAGAGAGACAAGCTGTCCCTGGGACCTGCTCACATTGCAGATCTGTGAGCAAAATCAATGACGCCAAACCTCTATGTGTGGAGGAGTTTGTATACAGCAATAAATAGCTGGCATGGAAGAGAAAAAAGTTTGTGGGAAGGTTAATGAATTCAGTTTGGGATCTCTAAGTGGGGATGTCCATTTGAAAGGTGAACACATAAATCTAGAGATCAGAAGTGGGGGGTACTGGAGGTGCAGATGTGGGAACCGGCCATGTGGAAGCCATGGGGGAAACATGCCATGCTGGAAGAGAAGGGAGCCCTATGAAACACTGACTTCTAAGGAAGTAGAATTCATTCATTCAAAAAATATTTACTGAGCACCTGTCGTCTGACAGCCAGTGCTCTAGGCACTGAAGGACTACAGAACAAGACAGGTGAGACCCGCTCTTGTAAAGCTTAGAATCTGCAGGGGAGAGGAAAGACAAGAAGCAGATAATAAATAAACGAATAAAGGTAATGGTAGACATTACAAGACAGTAAGAAAGAACAGGGTAGAAGAGAGGTGGGAGCTGTTTTAGGTGGAGAAATCTGGGAAGTCCTCTCGAGGTATTTGATAAACTGAACCAGAATGATAAGATGAGCCAGTCAGACAAGAAGCTGGAGGGAACACAGCAACAGGTAAAGGGTCCTTGAGCAGGAATAAGCTTGATGTGTCCAGGAAAGCAAAAGGCCAGGGTGGACAGAGCATGCGTGTGTCGCATGAGACGGAAGGCAGAAATTGCTGAGACTGGGGTGGGTGATGCTTCCGTGCCTGCACAAGGACTGAGGTTGTCTCCATGTGTAATGGGAAGGCTCCAGAGAGTTCAAGCAGGACAGTGATCTCTAACATACACTGTGTTCACAAATCACTCTGGCTGCTACGTAGAGAGTAGATTCTAGAGGTGCAAGAAATGAGAACAGAAGTCCAGAGATGAGTCAATTCCAAGGGTCCAAGAAGAGGTGATTGTGGCCTGAACCAGGTGGTAGCCCTGGATGTCGGGCGGGGAAGGGGGGGTGTTGGGGGGTGCAGACCGATTAGGGGTAGTCTAGACACAGAGCAGACAACGCTTTGCTGATCAACTGGCTCAGCAGGGCGGGGCAGGAAGAAACCAAGGATAACTGGGGGCTGGGCTGAAAGAACTACATAGATGATGGTGCCATTTACTGAGACGGAGAACACCAGGAATCAAGAGATCTGGTTGGCTGGCTCATGTCTGAAATGCCCAGCAGATGAAGCCCAGGCAGAGAGGTCTAGATAGGCCACTGGAGATCTGATCTGGAGCTCAGGAGGGAAGTCCGAATGGGGCTATCATTTTGGTTACTCATGGTACGTAGGGACGTGGAGCCAGCAGCTCAACTAGGAGGGGGCAGACTCGGGGGAGAGGACTGGGTACACAGCTCAGAGGGAGAAGAGACTGACATCTCCCACAAGACTCCCAAGGTCCTGCCATGCTCCCCTCTCCATTTCTGACTGTGTCTGGGTTCTCAGAAGCAGCTGATTCACAGGGAGGAGCCACGTGATTCCACATGGGCTGGGGAACAGGATTTCTCCCTCTGCCCACCCAGCCCAGAGTTCCTCCTCCTGCTCCCAGGGTCATGGGCGAGGGGCTCTCCTGTTAACTTCTGTTCACCTCAAAATCCTTCTTCAGACTTTTCAAGTATATTTTTAGTTGCTTTCCAAGAAGCCCCATCTTCGCAATCAATAATTCTAATTTAATGTATCAGAAATATCAGTTTGAAACTCATTGGCTTTTGAAGGAAAACTTTTTCTTTCACATGCACCTTCCCAGATTTAAACGCACCTTCCCAGATTTAAAACGAAAGCAGTAACCGAACTTGCATAACCTGCTGGTGGGAGTACAAATTGATATAATCTTTCTGGAGGGCAATTTGACAAAATTTTCTATATCCGTTTAGAACATACAAAGTCACAACAGACTGTCACTCTCACCCTCACGATGAGAAAAAGTCAGATAAGCTAAACTATATAGTTTTTAAACCCACTGAGAGAACTGAGGGATACAAAAAACCTAAATCCCAGAAAGGGTAAGCCGCTCCTCGGAGAGGAATGACCCAGGATGCTTTTATCTTTGCAGAGCCAGGGGAAGTAAAGCAAATGCATTCTAGACTGGGGAGAGGAAAAAAGAACCAGCTGCTTAGTGGCCACATGTGGACAGGTTGTGATGGGTTCGCAGGCCGGGGGCCTCAATCACAGACCGAGTCTGCGCCGGGCCTCTGGGGCCTTCCTATGGGGGTGTAAGAGGACAGCAGAGCTGGGGGCGAGGCACAGAGCTGCGTGATGTGGTCCCAGGAGGGCAGGCCCGTCTGGGAGTGTAAGCTGCTCGCCAAAGGCTGAGGACAGGGCGGGAGAACAGAGCCCCTCTGAGGCACCTGGGCCTTCACAGAGCACACCTCAGTGGCCCACTGCAGCCTGGAGGTAGGGCGGCAGGGCGGAGAAAGGCCTCCTAGGGTGCTGAAAACTAGGAGCTGGGCCAGAGGACAAAGAGAACCCCCCAGAGATCCTCCAAAATCAGCAGGGGGGCTGTAAAGCAGAGCGCTCTCCCAGGTATGCCAACCCAGAGGGAAACAGAAAGGCCTGGAATCTCAGCAGGGCTCAGATGTCAAGACCTGTCGAAGGGAAGTATTTGAAACCAGCGGCAACTGCAACCAAGTCCAGAACAGCTCCGTCTGGAGATGAACCTGCGCCCGCCCAGCTCACGTGAAGCCTGAGAGAAGAGGCGTTCCCTCTCTTGGCTGGACTAGTCCCTTCTCTTTCCACTGGGCTTCACACTAATGTCTGCTATTAAAACTTTTTTAAGATTGCAAGACAAATGAAATGAGAAGAGGTGACGAAACAGTCAGAAGATCCGGAGAGAGAACAGATGGAGAAATGATCAGGTATTTAAGACAAGAACAGTAAACATGTTCAAGAGATTACAGGAAATCTTGACAACGCACTGCATGTACAGGGGTTTCAGCAGAGAAAAGGAAACTGTTTTTGAAAGCACACGGCAAGGTTAGAAATTAAAAATACAGTATCAGAAGTGAAAAGCTCATTTGATCTGCTTAACACAGACTAAACGTGATAGAAGAAAATCCTAGTGAATAGAAAGTCAGGTCAATAGAAATTCTTCACATTTGAACATAAAGCAAAAAATATTTGTAAAAGGAAATCAGGTGTCTCATATCTGTGGTTTACCCTATGAGCGGTGCTTATTTAATATATGAGTTATACAAATACGTGACCTCCACATACACGTGCGTGCATGAGAGAGACCAGCCAAACACTTCACGGTGACCACCTTTGGGGAGACAAGTGGTGCTAGGAGACTTTTAATTTAAACAAGAAAAAATAATTCAGTATTGAGAATTGCCATCAGTAAAAATAGAAGGCAAATGACAAAACGGAAAAAGAGACGCTGGTGGCATGTAAGGCAGATGAAGGATTAGCATCTTCCGTACAGAAAGAGCTCCTACAAATCACTGGACAGATCCACTGCAGGTAAATGGGCAGAGGATATCAATGGGCAGCTCACAAAAGACAGACAGAAAGCTGACAAACTGGAAGACCAAAGTTACCATTATGGTTAAAGAAAGACAAATGGAATCACAACAGAATATTGCACTTGCGTATCAAATGGAGAAGATGTAAGAGGGAATATTCTGTGTTAGGATACATAGAGACAAACACGTTCAAATGTTACTTGTGGGGATGCCCAGGCACAAACTTCTAACAGGCAATGTGGTGGGGGTCATCAAGAGCCTCAGCGGGGATGCCCTCTGACCCAGCAATCCCACTTCACCCCAGACTTCTCTGTAGGAGCGAAAGGTAAACTGAGATGTGTCCGAAGTACACTGTACACATGGAGCTGCTGAACAGTGTTGGAAACTGATAGCCGACACCCACTATCCGTTCTCCCCTCTTCCCTTAGAACCAGAGACCCTGAAATCTGGGGAGACAGTCAGCCATTCAAAGGTCTGTATTTCCAGGCTCCCTGGGAGATGCCTCTGACTGCAAGATTCAGGTTTTGCCCAGTGAGGAAGCACGGTGTCCAGTATGACTTGACTGGAATGCCTTCCCCCCTCACAAGGCAGAATTCAGTGTATCCTTGCCTTTGTCCCCTCTGAGGCCTCCTGGCACCTCAGGATATGCACCCACTGTGCTCACTGCGCATGCACTTCTGTTCCAGTAGCATTTGTCTCACGCAACTAAAATTCTTTAGCCCCCTCTCTAGACTGTGAGCACCTCCAGGGCAGGCCCTCTACTGGACCCACCTCTTTATCCTCAGTACCTATGACAGTTTTTGTCACATATTGGGGCTCAGAAAATATTCAGGAAAGAAGGAAGAGATGGAGGGCAGGATGAAATGACATATACTTTGGGGAAATTATTGTTAAATTTTATTGCTTTAAAACTGAGAGATGCAAATGAGTTTAAAACTTATACCCAGACAAAAACCTGTATGAAAATGTTTACTGCAGTTTTATTCATGATTGCCAAGACACGAGAGCAACCAAAATGTCTTTCAGTAGTGAAGAGATAAGCGAACTATGGTACATCCATATAAGACAACATCATTCAGAGATTAAAAAGTGGACTATTATACCATGAAAAGACAGGAAAGAGCCTTAAGTGCACACTGCTAAGGGAAAGAAGCCCATCTGAAAAGGCTACATAACTGTATGACTGTAACTTTAGGATATTCTGAAAGGGCAAAACCATGGAGACAGTAAGAAGACCAGTGGTTGCCCAGACTAGGGGCAAGAAGGGATGGATAGGTGGAAGACGGGGGATTTTTAGGGCAGTAAAATGATTCTGTATGATACCGTAATGCTGGATACATGTCCTTAAATGTTTATCAAAACCCAGAGAACATACAACACAAAGAATGAACTCTACTGTAGATTGCAGACTTTAGTTAATGACAATGGATCAGTAATGGCCCATCCACAGTAACAAAGGCACCTCACTGATAATGCAAGATGTTAATAATGAGGGACATTGGGGGTGGGGAGTGAAGCAGTGTTCCGGGAACTCTCCGCACTTCAGCTCCATTTCTCTGTAACCCTAAAACTGCTCAAAAACATTGTCTACTAGTTAAGTAAAACTAAATGAGGAGGTATAGTAGAAAATACCATAGTTAAGTCCACGGATTTTGGAATCACACTGGGCTCAAATTCTGACCCTGCCTCTTTAAAACTATGTAACTTTTGGGCAAGTGGTTTAATCAACCTCTGTCTCAGTTTCCCCATAAAGAATATAGGGACAGTAATACAATCTATTTTGTATCTCTATTGCGTGTGGTTAAATGACATGTGAAGCTTTTGTACAGAGCCTGGTACATACTAAACATACCTAAGTGATATCTACTGTTAGTGTTTTTTCTTCATGATACTCACCCGAAGAGGAAGGTCTAAACATATTTTGGAAACTGTTCCTTGAATACACTCTACATGGTGAAGAGTGAGGTCTTAAATTCATGAACTTTTGGGTGTGAGGATATGAAGTATGCCAATCTGGTATATTCGCCATTTTGTACATTAAATCCCTGTGACATAAAAGAAAACAGATTACATTATCTTCAAGCACACATTACAAAGGTGGCCAACCTCCTGTCCTTTTCTGAAAGGACAGCCAGAAACTCTAAAAGTGCTAGTCATGACCTTCTTGCCAATGTTTCAAAAACTCTTCTTACAATAAACACAAAATCATGACTTTAGACTCGTTTTTAGCAGATCTGATAATTTTCAAAAATGGGAAAATAAGGAAGTTCTTGGATAGGAAAATTCATCTGTGTCTTGACTACCACGGACTCATTTCTTTGGTGGGCAGTAAAGGTGGAAAGTTTGGATTCTCTATGCTCTCACTGCACATCCATCACTGTCAGAGGCAGAGCAAGAGACAACAGCACCAAAAATGGTGCAGTAAGGACCTCTGAAAATCCTCTCCTCCATGAAAGTAAGGTAAGAAAACTGGCAAACTCAGAACTCTGGAAATTAACCAAAGGTTTGCAGCAATCTAGGGAGCCCTTATTCATGAAATATGGCAGAATCTCAGTATGCACACCAAGTTCTGTGGCATTTCAACTTCTCCTGTCCCCACCTGCCCCTGCCCCCAAATCAGTAGTAGCCTTGAAAACAAAAGCCTGCAATTTCAGTGAAAACCCAGCAGTCTGCCCGTCACTGGAAAGGGCAGAATGGGGTTGGAGCTCCTTCAAGCCCCATTACCAGAAACTGTCAAAAGGCATTTGTTGAAAAAAATCAGACACAACTATTGTCTAAACTTCTAGCTGCCTGAGGCAGTAGATAATAGATGGAGCAAATAATAGACTATTTAAAACGTAAACCAAAAACCTTAAAGGGCAATCTGGGGAATGAGATGTCCACAGGGGCTTTGAGCATACCCAAGGGCTGTGGGCTTGTTCAGGAAAGAACTGAGCAGGCCCTACACTCTCACCTATGGCTGACCTTGAGGCTCTGTACAAGCAGGAAGTGAAACCTAAGGAAGGGTTGTAAACTGCCTGGCAGAGGATTGAAGGAAGCTCCAACACACACAAAGAGCCCCTCAGCAAAGACTGGAAGACTACTGTTTGCAGGCATTTAAGGAAATCTCTGTCCAGTCATGAGCTGACCACTCAACTAATCAGTCAGACACTTCAGGGGTTGTCCAGAACAAAACATACAGACTTTATAAAGTTAGGTTAGAAAAGTCAGTAAACGAAACATGAAAAGTGGAAAGAATATGATTTTTGCCATGTTATTTAAAATGTCTAGTTTCCAACAAAAAATTTATGAGACATGCAAAAAAAAAAAAAAAAAGAAAGAAAGAAAGGCCCATACATACTTACCTTTAGGAACCATGCAATCAAGAAATGAGTGGGGTGAAATATTTAAAGTGTAGAAAGAAAAAAAACCCCACCAACCTAGAATTCTACATCCAGCAAAATTTTCCTTCAAAAGTTAAAGGCAAATAAATACTTTCTTAGACAAACAAACACTGAGGAAATGTGTTACCAGCAAGACTGCTTTAAAAAAAAAAAAAGTTAAATTCTTCAGAAAGAAGGAAGAATGATATAGGTCAGAAATGCAAATTTACATAAAGAAAAAGAGAGTATTAGAGAAAGAATAAATGAAGGTAACATAAACACATACGCACCTAATAACAGAGACCCAATACATGTGAAGCAAAAACTGAAAGGAGAAACACACTTGAATAATAACATCTAAAGACTTCAATGCCCACTTTTAATAGTGGATAGAACAACTATACAGATCAACAAGGAAACAGAGGACGTGAGCAACACCATAAACCAATTAGACCTAACAGGCATTTAAAGAACACTCCACCCAACAATGGTAGAATATACATTCTTCTCAACTGTACATGAGACATTCTTCAGGATAAATCATATGTTAAGACATAAAACAAGTCCTGATAAATTTTAAAATATTGAAATAATCAATGTTCTCTAACCACACTGGAATGAAATTAGAAATCCATCACAGAAAGAAATTGAGTATTCACAAATACATTGAAATTAAATAGCACACTCTTAACTAACCCCAGCGGATCAGATGGGGGGCGAAAATCACAAGTGAAATTAGCGAATACTTTTGGATGGATGAAAACAAAGACATACATGCCAAAAATTATGGGATGTAGTGCTTAGAGGGGAATTTATAGCTGTAAATGCCTACAGTGTTTTTTTAAAAAAGAAAACCTCAAACTAAAAACTTAATAATCTTCCCTAAGAAACCAGAAAAATAAGAATAAACTAATCCCAACTAAACAGAGTAAAGGAACTAATAAAGATAAGAGCAGAAGTAAATGAAATTGAAAAAACCAACAAAATGAAGAGGTAATTCTTTGAAAAGATCAGCAAAACTGACACATTTTTACCTAGATTCTCCAAGAAAAAAATGAGAAATACTCAATGTACTAAAATCAGGAATGGAAGAAAGAAAATTACTACTGATCTCACAAAAACAAAAAGGATAAGGGAATACGATGAACAATCGTATGCCCACAAATTAGCTAATCTACACAAAACAGAAAAATTCTTAGAAAGATACCAGCTACTGAAACTGACTAAAGAAGAAACAGAAAATTGGAGTAGACCTACACCAAGTAAAGAGATTAAACTAGAAGTCAAAAACTTCCTGCAAAAAAAAGCCCTGGACCAGAAGGGCTCACTGGTAAGTTCTACCAAACATTTAAAGAAGAATAAGTAAGGGGCGCCTGGGTGGCTCAGTCGGTTAAGTGTCTGCCTTCAGCTCAGGTCATGATCCTGGAGTCCTGGTATTGAGCCCTACGTCGGCTCCCTGCTCAGCTGGGAGTCTGCTTCTCCCTCTCCTCCCTGCTCGTGCTCTCTCTCACTATCTCTGTCACTCTCTCTGTCTCTCTCTCAAATAAATATAATATTTTTGAAAAAAATAAAGAAGAATAAGTAAAACCAATCAATCCTTCACAAACTCTTCCAAAAAAAAAAAAACCAGAATAAGAGGGAACACTTCCCAGAACATTCTGAGACTAGTATTACCAAATCCAAAGACATCAGGAAAAAAGAAAGCTAAAGACCAATATTCCTTATGAATATAGGAAAAATCTTCAACAAAATGTAAAAGAATTAGATGTCATGACCAGGTAAGATTATCCCAGGAACTCAAGGGTGGTTGAACATATAAATCAATCACTGTAATATACCACATTAATACAATCAAGAAAAAAACCTTACCGTCTTGATAGATGCAGAAAAAGCATTTCACAAAACCTTTCACTGTTTCATGATAAACACACTCAACAAGCTAGGAATAGAAGGGAACTTCCTTGACCCAACAAAGGGCATCAATGAAAAACCAACAGTCAATGGTAAAAGAACAAAAGCTGCAAGTCTTCCCCCTAAAATCAGGAACAACACAAGGATGTCTGCTCTCACCACTTCATTCAACACTGTACTGAAAGTTCTAACTGAGCAATTAGGTACGAAAGGGAAATAAAAGGCATCCAGCTCTAGCTCTACAAGGAAGTTTAGAGAAGAGAAGAATTTTTCCCTACTAGACTTCAGGTTTAAATGCAAGTGCATCATTATTTAATATTCAAAAATAGATGGATGTATAAGACACTATTTCCGTATAAAGAATCAAACTAGGCAATAGCTCTAAAGCCCTAGATTTTAAGAATCTCGAGTTTACAGAGTTAAAGAAATGAATCAGATTTTTTTTTTTTAAAATGTGTAAGAAATACACACTGGCTGGTGCTCTGGTCTACCTCTCTTTGGGCAGTCCCTGATTGCCAGGCATGGTATTGCTCTAGACCTGTCTCATGTGCACACGTCTCTGTGGGCAGGGACCATACCAGGGCTGAAGCCAAGTGAGGCTGACAGCAGAGTCCCACATACATCTTCCTTCAACCAGGTAAGTTTAACTGAAACCCAGAATCATAGCATGGGTGAATTTCTAGAAGAACATGGCTTGGTATGTGTTCATAGAGTCAAAACACATTTATTAAGCTTCCTTCTCAAAGTTTGGGGGTCAATCAACAAAACTGGCAAAATCATGGATCTTATGGGCCTTATATTCTAGTACTGGAAGACAAACTAATTAAGTAAATGATACAAATGAGTAAGTACTGTGAAGATAAATGGGAGCAGAGGAAGAGAACAGATGACACTGAGCACAGATCAGAGACCAGGAAGGGAACAATGTCATTAAGAGGACAAAGAGGCAACAGGAGGCCAGACGGAGGAAAACTGAGTGGGCTCCTGTGACAATTAGGCTCTCTCCGAGAGTGATATGTGAAGCCACTGGAGGGTTATATATGGAGAAGAGAGTTATATACAGGGTTATGATCTGTCTTCGCATTTAAAGGATTCCTCTGGCTATATGTCAAGAATAGACTTAAAGGGGCAGGGGAGGAAACAGGGGGACCAATTATAAGGGCACTGAAATTATGCATGCAAGAGAAGATAAGATGGTGGGGGTGGTTTCGGTAAAAGTGTTGGGAAATGTCAGATTCTAAATATGTTCCGAAGGCAGGGTCAATTGGATTTTCTTACAGATTTGATTTGGCATGTAGGAGAAAAGTTGGAAGAAGTGGTCATTAACTGAGATGGGAGAGACCCAGGCAGACAGGTTTGGAGGAGAAGATCAAGAGTTCCATTCTGCATGTGTTAAGCTGGAGATGTCTGTTAGATCTCCCCGGGGTGGGGGGGGATACTGAATAGGCAGTGGGGTTTATGAGCTTGAGCTCCAGGAAGAGACTGGGGCTGAAGAAACAAGTGTGGGACTGTCCGCATATAATGGACATAAGGCACGATGAGGTCAGCCCACCGAGAAAGCAGGTGTAAAAAGAAAAACATGCCAGAGCCAAGCTTTGGGGTACTCCAACCTTCAGAGTTCAGGGAGATGAGGAGGAACTAGCAAAAGATGAAAAAGGGCAGCCAGTGAGAAAGGAACCAATCAGGAGACTGGAGTGTCCTGAAAACCGAGTGAGGAACAGGTTTCAAGAGGGAGAGATGGTGTGTGTCAAATGCTACAGTGATCAGCACGGAAGATAAGGACCAAGAATCGCTTTGGATTAAGCCATGCAGGTGGTACTGATAACCAGTACCATACTGGTGGAACTGGGAGGTTTCGGGGGGAGCCTAAGTGAGTCACAGGTAAACTCAGAGGGAAAGAATCCCTGCTGTAAAGCAGAGAAACGGTGTGGTCCCTGGGGCGGGATGGGGGTCAAGGAAGAAATGTCTTTAAGACAGGAGAATCGGGAGCACGAGTAAATACTCCCAGTAGTGATTCTTTGCTAGGCAAAGAATGAAGCAGGACGGAAAGAAGCTGCCCGGTCCACAGGTTCACCAGCAGAGACAGGATCTCATCTCCTGGACGAGCCTTTTTTAGGAGCACAGTCGGTCCATGGCTTGTGACAAAGGAGAAGGCGGGGGTCACAGACGTGGTGATGAGCGGGTAGGGCAGTTCCCTGGGGCTCGTGTCAGTTTCCTCCATGAAACAGGAAGTTGGGCCATCAGCAGCAAATGAGGATGGGAGAGGCATCCAGGATTCAGGAGAGAGGACGAAAAGTGAAAAGTCGTCTAGAAGAGAAGGCCAGGGGAGGGTGGGAGAAGTAGGATGACCAGCAGGGAGCTGTAAGAGCCCATCCGAGCTCCATGGACATGAACTCAAGAGCCAGGCCTGGGGAGGTGGAGCATCGGATCTAACTGGGGGCAGGGTTTTGAAAATCAAGCATGATACAGGAAGGGGCAAGTGTGTGCTGGAGGAAGGGACGCCACGTGCACGTCTTGCTCAGAAAGGTGCCCCGCCCATGATGGGAATCCTCGGTATCACTGGAATAACTGGACAGACCAGAGGAAATAAAGAGACCAGAAACTCAAGCTCGTGAAGAATTTTAAGAAGGAAAAAATATGACTCTAATTCAACGAGCACTTATTGGGGACTAACTCGGAGCCAGGAAATGTGCTTAGGATTTATGAAAACCCTGCACCGAAGCCTCCTCATGCTCAGCCACGTACTGCGCTTCCCACTGCACCAGTGAGGAGGCTGAGCCTCGGGGCAGGCCAGCCAGGTGCCCGGGACCGCATGCCGCTGCAAAGCCCAGAGCTGGGTCCGGGAGGAGAGCTCGTCCCAGGTGTCAAGTTCGTTCGGTTGCCATGACCAAGGCCTTCCCGCTGCTTTCTTACACAATCCCTAACAAGCGCCTTGCAGGAGGTGGCACGTCTCCGGCTCCCCGAGCTGCCTGGCTGGCGAGGAGCGCTCGTCCCCTGCCTCACCCTGCTCTGCAAGCACGTGGGGAAGACCCGCTGGTAACTGCGTTCCTGGTTGCGGTTATTGCTGATGCAAATAACCACTTGCTTTATTTTATCCATAAATTCCCTTCCTAATAACAATAAGGCATGCCAGGGCTTTGGCCTCGTGCCTTATTACACCACCTGAGGAGTGAGATAATCACCCAGAAATGTACTGCCTGTTGTGCATTTTATTACTTGAATACAAAGCGATTCAATTCAAGAAACACTTAGTTGAAGACAGCATGAAAAAAAAAATAATCATATGAAAAGTAATTCTTCCTCATGCTACTGAGCACACTGCAGGGAATAATCCTCTTCCAGCGGGAGAATGGTCTGGATGACCTGTTGGGTCTTCTCCAGTTCTAATTTCTACCAATTGCAGAATCATAAAAGCCAGTGAGACTTACACTGTGAATATTCCAGAGAGCCAGATCCAGGTAGTTCTGACAATAGAGCCTATTTGGTGTTCGTCCTGAACATTCACAGTACCGACATTTTCCAAGCAACTATCCTCTCGGCGGTTCACTCATTCTACAGCAAATGCAGCAGGCCACGGCAGGCGAGGGTGGAGGGATGGAAGGAGAAATAGGAACCGCCCAACCTCCAGCTACTCACCGTCTAACTCAGGAGTTTCGGAAAATGCCACATGTTTTTCAGGTCCAGGAAAAGGTATCCCCACTGCCTTGACAAGGACACTGATGCAGCAGGTAGAAACGCAGTGACTTCCTGTCCTTGGGTGGCTGAGAATGTGAACTAAATCACTCTCTCTCTCTGGGGTTCAGGAGTTTTCCCAAGAGATACCATCCTCAGTTCCCCTCAAGGGGGAAAGAGCTAGTCCATCTGTAGATTCCTCATGCAGAAATAACATGGTTTTTTATTGTTACTAACACCATTCTTTTAAAATGCATTTCCTTTCCACCTTTAAAAATTAGTTTTAAAAGGCTGTTGAAGCAGACACACAGACACGTATGTAGCTTTCAAAGAGTGGTTCTCCAAAATGTGGTCCCTGAACCAGCAATATCAGCATCCTCTAGAACCTTTATAGAAATGCGTTTTACTATATGTTGGCTATTGAATTTAAGTTAAAAAAAAAAAAAAGAAATGCATTTTATCAGGCCCCACCCAGACCAACCAGTCAGAACGTCTGGGGGTGGGGGCCCGGCCATTTGTGTGTTAACAAGCTGAGACCAGTGCTTTAGGAGAGACCCTGAAGTTGATGTAGGAGTCTATAGTTTTTGAAGGAGGCTCTGGAAAGTTCCCTGCTTAATATCAAAATGAAGTAAAAGACCACAACTGTTACACTGAAGCAATTCTAGTAGATTCACCTATCAATAACCGAGCATCTATTTTGCTGACCATCAGTTAATCATCAACCTTGTGACGACCCTGTGAGTCAGATATCATTAGCCCTACTTTTAGAGGTGGAGAAATTAAACCAGAGAGAAAAGCCAAATTCACTCATGAGGCCCAGACTTGAACTCTGCTGAATCTAATGCTAGGCTTTCTGCCCAGCTGTGCCAGGGTGTGTGTGTGTGAGCGTGCACTTGCAAAAGTGCATGAGTGACTTGTGTGCCTTCACACGTGAACAAATACACGAGAGCAATGAAGTCTGCATATATGGATAGAATAATAAGAAAACCTGTCAATACTCAAGAAGGGACACCTTGTGTTTGCCAGTCTAGTAATTCTGCAACCTACTCAAAAGAACATGTAGAAAATTAAAAGCAAATCATCTATATAATAATCTAATCAAATATTAGGATTCCGGGGCTCACGCCACCTCCCCCATCCCAGCCTCATACTCCCCTCAATATCCTACACTCGGCTGGCAACCCCTCGTCTACTGTTCTAAACATAGGGATTATAAGAATGCAAGCTGATTTACAAATATATTCCAAATGATAGGGTATCGTAAAAAACAATTTAGCCAGTCAACTGAATTCAATTTAGCAGAAAAATCCGTGGTTATAAAGTGACCTGCCTCCAGGGCCCGTAGCCCCACGTGTCTGAGCCACAGGCTTCCTCCACCAAGGGTCTCCCCTCCTCAAACTCTCCCTACATCCCCACACAGGCTCTCACCTTCCTCCAGAACCTCACTTTAACCAATACCTTCTCTTGCAGCATAAATTCCAAGCCTACCCCTGCAACACACACATTACAAGACACACCCACACAAACTCAGAAATCAAATTCGAAATCTAACACAAACCTCTCAACATTAATATGCTTTAACGGTGTAGTATAAATAATGATTATAAATATGTTGAAACATAAAAACCTGTTTGGGACAATGTTAAGAGAAAAGGTATGGTGGGGTGGACACTATGAACACAATGATATAGAAATGTGTTTTCACCTGTGGACAAGGTCTATAAGATGAGACAAAAATAGCTATGTGGCGTGGGGGAGGCAGCGATCTCTTTTATTTTAAATGCTCTTTAATAAACGTCTCGCAGCATGTTGGAAAAAACATGCCTACTGGGCCCCCAGGCAGCCCATGGCCTAGCTCCGGCTTCCTCACTCTCCCTTCCTGGCCTCCCACAGCCCGGGGGTCCCTCTCCCCACCCAGCGAACTCCTGTCACCTGCAGATCCAGGTGTGACCATCACCTCCTCAGAGAGGTCTCCCCGATCACCCCATCTGCTTGCTCCTCTGCGGCCTCTCATCACAACCGGTCCTTCCCTGGCACCGCTCTCCCCACGGCTGGGAGTCACCCTCTCGTTTGGGAAATAACAAGCTGGATTACAGGCTCCATGAAATAAAATGGGGCTTTTACACCTCTGAACCCCCAGCCCCAGAGTACCTGGCACATAATTGGAAGTATTTCTCAAATTAATGAATGAATGAGGATTTTCACAGCCCTGTCATTCAACAGCATTCTCCTCCCAACACACACACACACACACACACACACACACACACGCACACATATACACGCCCCTCTACTTCTGGATCCCGTTTACGGTCATCTCCCTCTTTCCCACCTCCCAGTGCAGAAATTTCCGCATCACCCCTGATTTCTCACTCTTTGCCCCTTCCGAGAACTGGTGACCAGTGTTAGAAAGGTCTCAATGAACACCCAAGACCCTTACAATTGTCCCACGTCTGTCTTCCCTATTAGACGATTAACGTCATGATACCAGGGGCCACATCTGATTACGGTGGTCCAAAAAAGAAGGGATGTTAAGTTTGACTGAACTGAGTGTTGTGGTTTTGTGATACCTTCTATCAGCAGGAACACAGATCCTAAAGAAAAAGCTCACACCATTTTGTTTGTAACGTGCTTTCTCAATCCTGGACTCAAAAATGTAATTTCAGCAAGGGTCGCAGAAATTCACTCTTACCTAATGACCATTCTCAGACTCACCACCACACCTAACACGAGGACAGATACGGCAACAGGCAACAGACAGACAAGTTGTGTCAGAAGAACTGACCGCACGTTGGCCGTCACACAGCTGTTCCCATCTCAGAAACTGTTTCCCTGGCACACTTTTAAAATGTACGAGCTGGAAACCATTACGCTCTCTCCTCCAGCTCCTGTGAGCAGACAAGGAGCGTTTAACACATCCTATTTATAGTGCAGCGGGCCCGAGCAAGTCCTAGGATGCTGGCAAGGGAAAGTCGCGACGCCTTCCCGCAGGAGTTCGGCGAGAGAAAGTTTTGCCGCTGCTGCCACCTATCGGGGGAACGGAGCATGTGCAGCCACGGGAAAACCTGACGGCCGGCTGGTAAGTTTTCTGACGGCCCCAGACTTGTCAAGTTAACTGTCGCCACGCTGAGCCCCGACCTAAGGACATTCAACTTTAAAATGTATACGCTGATGCTTGTGGATAAGATAAATACATCCGTTCCTAGACCATTCTGGCCCCCAAATCAGCATTGAGTATATGCGTGGTGCGTGAATGACGCAAACCAGGTGGAAGCGATGGTAGGATCATGATCAGCACTTTCTGTCCAGGGAGGCCTTACGCCCAGCGCAGTACCTTCGGCCCCGCCAGCTGGGAAAAGCGGCTCACCTGGCCTTGGTGCTGCAGGATTTGGCGCTGTCGACTGTGGCAGCACACGCTTTGGTGCTATTTCGTTTCATTTCCTTCAAAATTAACTACTTCTGAATCTGTGGATTCTGAAAAATAAGAGAGCAATGAGTGAGCACAGATTGGCAGGCAGATTTTCTTATTTACCTTATCAAGCTGCAAGGATGGAGCCTGCGGGTCTCCAAAATAATCCACGGATTTTGCAAGCTACTGGAGAATTGTGTCAAACACCTCAGGTAGGGGCCCCTAGTGGGGGGCTCAGTCGGTGAAGCGTCTGCCTTCGGCTCAGGTCATGATCAGGTCCTGGGATCGAGCCCTGCACTGGGCTCCCTGCTGAGCAGGGAGAGCACAGAAGTAGCCCAATGCTTCTCCGCTCTCCCTCTGCTGCTCCCCCTGCTCGTGCTCTCTCGCGTGCTCACTCTCTCGGTCAAATAAATACAATCTTAAAACGAAACAAAAAACCCCCAAAAACCTCAGGCAGGTCCTCTACATGAATTCATACGAAACTGTAGGTTTCCCAGGGAAGCGATCGTACGTCAATACAATATGAGCACCACTCATCTGCCCATGTCGAGATCACACACACACACCCCACAATCACACACGTAACCCTACCGTGGTCCCCCTCTAGTTTCCTCACATCAGCCAGAATAATTACTTTAAAATACTGATGCCCTTATGTTACTTCCTTGCTTTAAAAACTCCAACTGCTTCCTATTGCCCTAAGAATTAAAACCAAAGTCCTTAATAGTATCACAAGGCCATGCAGGACAGCTTTTGCCTGCTTCTCCATCCATCTCCCTCCCCCGGTTCCCTGAGCCTCAGCCACAGTGACCCTTGGCCGTCCCTCTCATGTGGCTTTCCTACACGGAAGCTGTTTCCAAGTGCAGTAGCGCGCCCCCCCAACCCCGCCCCCAGACCACTCATCCTTCTCTTGGGTCTGCCTAATGCACTCCTCCTCCTTGCAAAGATCAGTGGTTCTCAAACTTGAGTGTCCATCAGAACCACCCAGAGCGCTTGTTAGGAACAGATCGCTGGGCTCCAGCTCTAGATCCCAATCCTAGATCTAGATCTTGGGGAGGGTGGGACCTGAGAACTTGCCTTGCTGGAAAGGTTGCAGGGGAGGTTGCTAGTGCTGCCCAAAACCAATGCCACAGATGTCAGTTCACATGACACCTTCTCAGGGAGCCTTCTCTGGCGCCCCCACACTAGGCCATGCCCCCATTACACACTTCCACAAAGACCTCTGCTGTCCTTCATAGGCCTTAGCCCAGTTTATAATGACTTACCTAGCTGCATGAGTATTCAGTTAATGCCTGTCTCTGTAGACTTTGCATTCCAAAAAAGCAAGGGCCAAGTTAATTTATGTCATCAGTATACCTCCAGATCCTGAGCCAGGGACTAGCGGTTAGGGGTGTTCAAACTCACTGAGTGAATGAATGAATTTGCTTCCACTCCTGAACCTTGGTAAGTCAAGGCAGAAATCCCTGCCGTTGACTCTGGCCTCCAGCTCTCTTTCTGAGCAGTTGGCAAGGACTGTCAATTTACTTGCAAAACACTCTTCAATCTATTCCCTGCCCCACCCACCCACCCCCTCCCAGTTGCCATGATCTATCTTTCTAACACACAGATATAGTTGTGTTACTCCCTGGCTTAAAAACATGCCATGCAGAACTGCACGTGTTAGAATCTCCCAGAACAATGTGCTGAGAGAAGAAAATGAGCTCATGTCCAACTAGTGAGACCTGAATCCAGTCTGTGCTTTAGTTACGACTGCTGTCCTTATTCCCAGCCTATGTATGATGTTATCCCGGGGGTGGTGGGAAGACTGGGGGCACAAAGGAACTTTCTGTACTGATTCTGCAACATTTTTGTGAGTTGAAAATTATTTAAGCTTAAAAAAGAAAAAGAAATGCAAGACTTCTCCAGAGCATCCACCTGAAGTCAAACCCCTCATTGTGGGGGATAAGATCCTTCATTCCCATTATTAGTAACCTGGCCCTGAGCGACCACCAGATACCAGCACTCCATGCGGCCTGTATTTTCACACAGCCCTCCACAGGGGCCATGTCCTTCCCCACCTCTGAGCTCTGGTTCATGCTTTTGCCAGGATTTCCTTCCACCTCTCTTGCCTGCACACTGCAATTCACCTTTCGAGATGGAGGGCCCCTCCTTCGTGAGGCCTTCCTTCCTATCTTCCTTAACCGAAACTAATCATGCTTTTACGGAGAATCTGGTCTCATAGTTTTGTTTCGCTCGTTGTTCTATTTAATAAAGAAAAGGACAAAAAGGTCAAAGGTACTGTAATTCCATTCCTTTGCTGTGAGGCCGGGTGGGACACAAAGTATGAAGTAAAAGTGTTAGCACCTCCTGGGCCATCGCTCTAGACCTACTACTCTGTGCACTCTGATTCTCTGCTTCCAGACCTTTCTGTTGGCTGTTTATCTGTGGCCCCAGCTGGTTGGTGAGCCCCTCCAGTGGAGGAATGGGCTGATGTCACCGCTTCACACTCAACACAGCTTTATTCTCGATGGACCACAGCAGACAACACCTAATACTGTGAGGACAAGAAGGCTGGGCTAATCTTACCCTTGATTCTGGAAGCTAAACAGCGCCCTGGGCATGAGCACAGCAGTCTGACAAGTTCTGTAGGTCATCTCTGGCTTCACGCCATCCACAGTTTAGGTTCTCCAAATAAAGAGAACTCTGAGACATTCATTAATGACTTCAGGGGCGCCTGGCTGGCTCTGTGGGTGGAGCGTGTGCCTCTGGATCTCGGGGTTGTGGGTCCGAGCCCCATGCTGGGTGTAGAGATTACTTCAAAATAAAATCTTAACCAAAAAATTACTTCAGAACTTGGTGAGGTAGAAATTAAGAAGGCTCATAAACCCAATGCCCCCACACAAGCACCAAGTCACTGACCATCAAATACACTTCTTAGTCACAGACAAACACAATTAGAAGGCTATTTCACTGATACATTTGTTTATTTGCCAGATAAGTATTAATGTCCAGTTTTTAACAGATGCTATTTATATCAGAATCATAACAAAAGTGCCATCCATCTGCCTTGGCATCCAGAGAAAACATAATTCAACACGAGAGTAAGAAATGTGTGCAGCCAAACAGAAATGGCATCAGAAGCAAAAATTGTTGGAACTGGTATCATGGGGTGGGGGGGGGAGAGATTGTCACTTGGAAAAAGTTGCAAGCAACACAAAAGATTTTGGCAGTTAAATCCGAATACTTGAGAAAAATCTTTCTCCCTGTCTAATCTGATATCATATGGATGTTTTATCATATTTTGGGACACATACCCTATAAAGTTCCCCTTTTTAGCCTTCCATACACCCCCTCAGCCATTTATGAAACATCTACACTTTTGGACAATGGAAAAAACAAAGAGTTTAGAGTCAAGAAGACTTAGGGTCAAATTCGTTCCACCATCTACCATCCGACTCGCAAGTTAATTAACCTCCTCCTGACCCAGTTTCCTCATTTGCAAAATGGAAATAACATCTCTCTTTGAAGCGAGTATTCTTAACCTGGAATCTAGGAGTGTGGTCCACGTGTGTGCTTTTGTAGATCACCAAACCCTCTGAGATTAAATACAAAAGTGTTGTGACGTGATTTTTCTAGAGAGAGGATATATTGCTTTCACCAGCTTCTCAAAGGGCTAGTGAACCAAAAATGGTTAAATGCCATGCCGTGCAGGCTGCAGAAGGGTCATGGATAACGTCTCTAAAGCACCGGCCACAGAACAGGTTGTGCTCACTATTTGGTAGCTGCTATCGTTTTTAGGTCCTGGGAGTGTAGAGAACATGTATCAGAGGCGCAGAAGCTGGTGGACAGTTACAGTGTAGGTGGTGAGTGTCCTCTCAGGGTTTTATAAAACCACAAAGGAGGGCAAAGAAAAGTCAGTCAAGAATAAAACCCAGCTGTAGAAAGTGACAGGGCAGAGGCACCAAGAGGATAAGGACAGTGACATGACTGTCACTGTGGTGGCATACAGCAGGTGCTCAAGGACTAACTGTTAAGTAAATGAGCAAACAAGTGACTGGAACCGATCCAGGGGACAGGACAACAGCATTTATAAAGTCCTGGGGGAAAAATAAAATTGAGAAGGTGTTACTGAAAATGGTTACCATTCAGAGTTCTTTTACTCTTTTTTAAAGATTTTTTTTAAATTTATTTGAGAGAGGGAGAGAGAGGGAGCACAAGAGGGGGTAGGGTCAGAGGGAGAAGCAGACTCCCTGCTGTGCAGGGATCCCGGGACTCCGGGATCATGACCTGAGCCGAAGGCAGTCGCTCAACCAGCTGAGCCACCCAGGTGCCCCAGAGTTCTTTTATTTCAACTATTCCATACAAATGTAGTAGTCCACATTCTCTCCCTAACTGGTGAGAATGTTGAGCCTACACCTTAGCCATTCGGTAGTAATCAAGCCCTGCCCAGGCTTTGTAATAAAGACCTATGTGTTAGAAAAGCTTTAATTTTCCAGAAGAATTAAATGCTTTATTTGCCTGGGGCTGCCTGGGTGGTTCAGTCAGTTAAGCGTCTGACTCTTGATTTAGGCTCAGGTCATGATCTCAGGGTCGTGAGATCAAGCCTCACATTGGGCTCTGTGCTCAGTGCAGAGTCTGCTTGTCCCTCTCCGTCCCCTCGCTTGCTCTCACTCTTTCTCTCTCTCTCTCAAATGAATAAATAAAATCTTTTTTAAAAAATGTTTTATTTGCCTGGACAAAATACATTCGATTCCTCTCTGTCTCTCTGATTTTCTTTTTTCTTGAGTTAACGAGAAGCTTGCAGCTAAATTTGCAGCCCAACTATATTAACCATTATGGACAATCTGAGCATTCCCCATGCTGATGTTACTTTCCTATTCTATTTGTAGTCTTCATGATCCTGATTAAAATGTGTTTATTTTACCATATTATATGTATTCTTAGGAGTCATCTCAAAGCCTTAGGGGACTTAGGGAGCATATATATATATTTGAGTGCTAGAGCACCAGTCAAGAACACAGAGGTTCTACCATCAGGCAATCCTGGGGTAGAAAGCACACTCTACCATTTCTCTGCTTGGAAGGCCCTTAACTTCCCTGAGTCCCTTTTGTTTCATCTACAAAATGGGGAAAGTAACAGTTCTTTTTTGGAAGCAGGCGGTGAGGACTAAACCTAAAAATGGATATGAGGCCCCGGGTTGTGCCTGGAACACTGTAAGTGCTCGGTAAGTACTAGCCAGGAGTCGCAGTGGTCACCGTAGGTCTAGTAGCAGAAGTAGAGTTCATAAAACTGCACACAAATACATGCAAGAGAAGAAAAACAACCAAAGCATCCAAAACAAAGTAAACCAAGAAAGAGACAGAAAAAGGTCAAAACCAAGAGACAAAGAGGTCGAACACGAAGTTCTTCTGTGCCAGAAGCAGAACATATTCATACGTTCTCTCTGTTCACAGACTTTTCTCAAACGTATCCCTTTCCTTTATAGCTCCTCTTCCAAATGGTGTGGCTATCCTGGAGAACATTGTGTTGAAGGTGTATTAACAGTTAAGAGTTACAAGCCATCCAATCCCCATGATGGTGCAAGCCTACATCTAAATATACTTCACAAAAAGGTCAGCTCACTCGTGGTATTGGAGGGAAGAGAGCCAGTGTTGGTGTCTTGCCTCTCTCGCACTTTCTCAGATGCACTGTACAGCGCATTGGACCATCCTGGCAGGCGAAGGAGCCACCCAGGAAGACCTCTGGGGACGCTCAGCAACTGCTAACCGCCAACATTCACTCTCGATACACACCTGTGAAGAAGTTGCGTTGTCTCCATGTGCCAGTCAGCTGCAGGAGTCACAACATGGGCGCTGGAGAGATTCTCTGTGCATGGGGGATCAGGTGGATGGCTGCAAAAGGGCAGGAAAAGGCCAGAGTTTGGAGAGCAAATTTAAAGTCTCAAGTAAGCACTTCTTGACAAATTTCTGCAAGCACCTCGCGTGAGCCAAGCACCAAACTGAAGGTGGAGGGAAAGGGAAAGCACAAATCACTAATATAACCCACTTGCCCCCAAGAAGCTGGCCATAGGGTTGAGTGGGAGGTAAATATTCCCAGATAGTCCAAGGGGCCATGCCTATTCCACTTTTCAATGCCCCCCAACTTAGCCAAGTAAATGTTTATTGAATTGAAGACAATGGGTAAAAGACAGAGTTGAAGGGACTACGGTGTGTGAGAGTCAAGTTCATTTATAGCATTTCTGAAAGCCCACCCATTTAGGGGCACATTTAGGCCTCAAGAAACATTATTAAATTGCTTTTTTTGAGAGACAAGTAAGAGTCCTCTTAACAGGGACAAGGCATTCTAAGAGGCAAAGATTTTTAGAAGGGAAGGAAAGGAGAGGAAAAGAAGGGAAGGGCAGGGGTACCTCACCCAATGATCTTAAGTATGCTCTGCGCAACAGAACATTTCACAAAGCACTTTCCAGACAAACCTTCTGAGGAAGGCAAGGGTAACTGTGTGTGGTCTGAGGACAAAGAATGTTCTAGAAAGACCAGAGATTTTTTTTTTTTTTTT
This sequence comes from Leptonychotes weddellii, assembly GCF_054177405.1. Taxonomy (NCBI): domain Eukaryota; kingdom Metazoa; phylum Chordata; class Mammalia; order Carnivora; family Phocidae; genus Leptonychotes; species Leptonychotes weddellii. The sequence goes on from NC_138373.1 coordinate 155,102,982, forward strand.
TAACAGGCAACGCAAGTGCCAGGTTTGAATTCTGGTTCTGCAACTTCCTAGCTGTGTGAGCTTGGACGATCCCCTTCGCCGTAGGGCTCAGCTCCCCGTCGGGCTCAGCTCCCCGTCTACAAGGAGGAGGGCGGGTAATGATCCTTGAGGTCGCTGTGAGGACCAATGAAATAAGGGACACGAAACATTCTGTAAACGGGAGGGAGCGAAGGCATTGCCCCAGATTTCCCGTGTGACCTCCACAGATCCAGGGAAGAAGAGGTCACCACCTTCCACGTCGTGGTCTGTCTTCCCCAAATATGACGTCAGCCCATGGGACGGGGTCCGCACTACTGGCCGCAGTAGCGCCAGAGCCTACGACGGTGACTGACACACGTGCGGAACGGATAAGCGAGTCACCAGCCCAATGGCACGTTTGAGGGCGGGAGGCTCCGTGTCCCGGGGCTGAGCAGCAGCCTTCTCCGGGCTGTGGGACCCTCAGAGCCGCCCGCACCGACCCTCCTCTTGCCCTCGGCTAGCGCGCGGGGTCGGGACGCCGAGGCTGTACCGCCTTACCCGAGCCCCCTTCTCACTTCTCCACCTCGCGGGGCCACGGCAGAGCGCGCGGACCACAGGCCGCGCGGCCACAGAAACCCAGCCCACTCGCCGTCTCTAGGACGCTGTTGCCCGAGCAACGACGACACTCGCTGATTGGAGGAGGGTTCTGCGCACCCGGGAAGAAGAGGGGCCCCGATTGGCTAAATCGGTAACTGGAGGGGCGTGACGAGGTTTGCCCGGTGCTCCGCCCCCGTGGGAGGAACTTCCGTCGGAAGCCTGCGCCCTGGGCGCGGGAACCCGCAGAGTGCGCTGCCGAGGGCGTCGTGGAAGCCGGCTTCTGTGACGTGGCCTTCGCGCTAGGTGGCGGTCGGACTGGTCCCTCGGAACCGCGTCGAAGCACGTGGCCTGTGAAAGGCAGACACCCTGGCCTGTAAAAGCCAAGCGTAGCGGCGCGGGGCCTGGGGTCGGGATGAAGGGAAGAATGTGGGTGCAGCGCGGAGCACGTGCTGCGGCCTTCCAAAGGGTGGCGCTCGCCGCGCTGGTGGCTCTTGCGACAGTGCGCGTGCCTGGTTGTGCCCTGCCGGCCCCGAGGAGACCGAGAGCCGCCGGGAGGCACCAGCTTGCCCCTACCCCCCTCGCTGCACCCTCAATGTCCAGGGACCACGCTCCATGAACAGTCACCCTGATTATTCCCATTTTACAGATAGGAAGCCGAGGCCCGGAGAGGGTCTTCTGTCCCCGGACACGCAGCTAGTCGATAGCAGAACCAGAGTTAGAACCCAGGCAGGCTAGTCGCTGCTCTCCGTTGGGGGGCGGGGGGAGTGACCAGAACGGCAGCCTTGCTGAGGAAACCTCTGCATGTTTCTGGCCGCAGAGAAGCCGAGATGACCTGTGGTCTTCCCTCTCACGGAGGCGTCCGGAGTATCTTCTGCCCGGACCTCCTGCACCCTGGGCGCCTGGCCTTGCCTCGAAGCTGTAGGAGTGGAGCGCACTGTTGTCTCGCAACCCCTTAGACGCCCATCTCTTCTTCTGTCCTTGTTCCAAAGGAGGCCAGCCCGTCCATTTGTGTCCTGAATCCCACCCCCTTTGACCTCCTCGGGGAATTCATTGCCGAGGGCAGCCAGTGCTCAGGGACTGCTCAGGGATCCTGAGACCCTTTCAAAACTATTTTCATAGTAATACGAAGATGTGACTTGCCTTTTCTTTCTTATTTTCTCATGAGTGTGCAATAAGGTTTTCCAGAAATTACATGATGTGTGACATTGCAACAGATTGAATGCAAACGAAGATAGAAGAATCCGGCTGTCTTCTATTAAGTCAGACCTTAAAGAGATTTACAAAAATACAAAACTGCCTCTCTTGCACTAGTGTTTTGGAAAGCATAATTTTTCATAAAAATGTTAATATGTTATGGGTTTATTAGTATTTAAAATGAATTAGTAGGGGCGCCTGGGTGGCTCAGTTGGTTAAGCATCTGCCTTCGGCTTGGGTCATGATCCCAGGGTCCTGGGATGGAGCCCCACATCAGGGTCCCTGCTCAGCGGGAAGCCTGCTTCTCCCTCTCCCACTCCCCCTGCTTGTGTTCCCTCTCTTGCTGTCTCTCTCTCTGGCAATTAAATAAATAAAGAAAATTTTTTTAAAAAAAATAAATGAATTAGTAATCAAGTATTTAAAATGTTATCTGTTTTGGGGCACCTGGGTGGCTCAGTCATTAAGCATCTGCCTTCAGCTCAGGTCATCGAGCCCCGCATCGGGCTCCCTGCTCCGCGGGAAGCCTGCTTCTCCCTCTCCCACTCCCTCTGCTTGTGTTTCCTCTCTCGCTGTCTCTCTCTCTGTCAAAAAATAAATAAAATCTTTTAAAAAAAATAAATAAAATTTTATTTGTTTTCCTTTCTGATATGGTAAATATTGATAGAACTCACAAAAACCAAAGCTCTTTGAGATCCTCTATGCTTTTCAAGAGTGCAGATAGACGCTAAGGCCAAAAAGTTTGGTTCTGAGATCAAAAGGGCTTAGGTCATTGCCTCTCTCCCATTAGGGCCAACAGTCTCACTCTATTTCTCTCTCCCTTTCTCTCTCCCCTGACCTCTTTCCCTCATAAAATATGCTCTGGTATCGCACATCTTTAAAAAAGAGGGGGAGGGGCACCTGTGTGGCTCAGTCAAACATCCGATTCTTGATCTCAGTAGCCTACTTAAAAAAAAGGAAAAAAAAGATTCTCTGCTCCCCTTCACCCCACTTCTCTGTAGAGTTGTCTGTACTTGTTCTCTCGGTTACCATTCACTCTTGATCGGTCTTACCAGAGGCAAAACCCCATTACTCCCTGGTGCTTGGTCAGTTTTCATGAATATTTCATCTGTACCTGACTTTGCCTCACTTGGCCTCTCAGTAGCATTCAGCCCAGCTGACCGATCACCCTTCTACCTGAAACACACTCTCATCGCTCCTCTGAAGCCGTACAACCCTAGGTTTCGCCCTGAATCACCAACTACTCAGTTGTCAGACCCCACTGCTGACTTTCCCCCTCTGCATGGCCTTTGAACCTCAGGGTCCCTCTGGCTCTGACATAAGTGGTGCTCTTATACTTACTTACCAGCCTTGACCCCTCCACGGTGTGTACAGGAGACTCTTCAGGTGTCAGCCATCCACACAGCCCTTGATCCTCCGACCTCCCCCACTATGTCAATAAATGGCACCACTCAAACCAGGAAACCTTGTTATCCTTTCATAATCATTGCCTCATCCCCCACATCTAGTCCTTCAGCAAGTCCTCTTGGTTCCAATGCCAGAGTCTGTACGCTGTGATCTCATTCATTCACTCTCTCCAACCTCACCCACACTACCCTGCCTTCTGAGGGGAAAATGTGGACAAGTCTGTTAATTGTTAATTTTTCTTCTGATCTTTTTGTTGTTGCTGTTTGTGTTTTCAGCTTCCGACAGAGATGACGCTAAAAATTGTATTTAGTGTGGGTCTGCTGGAAATGAATTAATTCAGTTTTTATTTATCTGAAAATGTGTTTATTCACTTTCACGTTTAAAGGATCATTTTCCTGAGTATAGATCTCTAGGTTTGCAGTTATTTTTGCTCAGCATCTTAAAGATGCCATTTAGTTATATTCTGGTTTCCATCATTTCTGCTGCAAAGTCTTCTGTCTGTCACTGTTACTCTTTTGAAAGTCATGCATCTTACTTTTCTCCAGAAGTCAAGATGTACCTAGGTGTGGTTTCCTTTGTCTTTGTCCTGCTTGGGTGTCGCTGCAAATCTAGAATGTGTGTCTTAATGTCTTTCATCAGGTTTAGAAAATTCTCAGCCAGGATCTCTTCAGATGCTGCTCTGCCCCATTTTCTCTTTTCCTTCTGTGACTGTGAGAGCCACAAGTACCTATTTACATAGCACCAGGATGACTGTTCGTAAAAACCTGTTCTGTGACTCTTTGTAATCTTCAGGATTGCCTCGCTATTGTTTTTTAAAGTACGCTTTAGAAGGCCTATTTAAAAAAACATCTAACGCCCCCAACACCAAAAAATGCAATGACATAGCCTAGGAATGTACTAAATCTGTGTTAAATTTCCTTTTCTCTCTCTCTCTCCAATTCCATCAGGTGTCTACTTGTTCAAAGACAGCATAGTCGAGGCGATACGTTGTTCAAAATCAAGTAACTGACATGATAAGCTGCTACATGAGAGACTTTGTAAGGGTTCTAGTTTTTGGTAACACTCTTTTCTGAGGGAAAATTATCGGTGAAAAATCCTGATAGTTGCTGTGTGAGCAAACACGGTATTTAGTAGGGACTTAATAAATGTCTTTGAACTGATCTGAACTCAGTAGGTGAAGCATACAATTGGGGCAACATCGCAAAGAATTGGGAAACTCAAAATCCTTATGTATTTCCTTGAACACAAGGATGATTTTTTTTTCATGTATTTAAATGACTGATCAATCTGACATGAGGTTTTGTCATATAATTCTCTTTTTCTTTTTTTCTTAAGAGCATCTTCACTCCAAAGTGTTTTCCCTGCTCCTGGAAATTTTTCACTCCATGTGAAGAGTTAACTTGGTGTTTTTGTTTGTTTTTTACAAGATCTCGATTCACCTCACTTGTTGATTGTCCTGAGAAGCCCATAAAGTCCGTTAGATTCAGTTTGATCTTTGTTCACACAGACCGGAGTTCTGCAATGTGACAGTGGCCCCAAGGAGTTTGTAGGAGGAGACTGCTGTCTTCCTTAACCATACCTTCCAAAAAACACCGGCGGCTCCCTTGGATGCCTGTAGTAGATCTACTTTCAACAAGGCTGAACCTATTACCTTGTCCAAGATACCATTCAGCGTCCTCTAAATCTCTAACACTCCCTGCCCACGGAACTGTTACGATTTCCACTACTTATTCCTATGCAGGAATCTGCTGTTCAAAACTTTTAATGATAATCTTGAGAAGCTAGCCATGGGAAGTTGGAGAAAATATTTTCACACTTACAACAGCCAACAAAGAGCTCATCCCCTCAGCAATCAAGAGGAAACTCGGAATCATGGAGAGCTGTGTGGCAATAATCCCCTGTCCCTCCGGAGGCTCCAGGTTTTGAGTACTCACTGCAATTATGAATACCTAGGGGACTGGGCACTAAGATCAAGCCTGAAGTTATTTCACGGTAATCAATAATGATGTTATAAATGGAAGTTATACCTTCATGGGGAGAAATACACAGCAGGAACTGATTAACCCCTAAGAAGTTAAGTACTGTTTTCCACCTCGCCTATTAATAAAGAAGAAAGGAAGAGCAGACACGTGGCATAGATACATAATGCATCTAAATGAGAGTGGAGAACATCCCTGGGAAATCCACTACGAAAGATTGCTCCGACCGCTGTCCTTTTGATGGTGTCATAAAATGGAGACCGGAGTCTCCTGAGCTGTCCTTTGAAGGAAAAAAAAAAAATTAAATATAAATGAGGTATAAGTTGCTCCTCTGGAAAAGCTACCATGGTCATTTTGTTCTTTACTAAAATAGATGCTTTCTCTCTGATATTTACCTTGACAGCTGACGCAGCTGCTCATTTGAGTACAATCAGCCAGAAACTAAATTGCACATTTTAAACACTGTCACTACAAATCATTGATTATTATTTGCAAACGGAGTCAGTTTTGCAGCTAGCTTAGGGTGGTGCTTGGACAGGTACTATGTGCAGGCTCCGTGTTGCTCCTCTCCATGTTTTCAGTCCCCTCTGGCGCGCTAATGTACTTGTGAGCTCTTCATTCCCTGTAATAGTAACTGGTCATCTCCTTTCATAGAACAGGGCATCAAAATCCACTTAGCTCGCTCCTGAACAGGATGCCACAGTGTGGAAGACTGGCATTTAGAATCTTAATGAATCCTGCCCTCTGAACATGAGATTACAATCTTGGAAGAACAGCCCACCCTCCGGAATACAGAAGCAGTTAAAAAATAATTTCATGTTCCATGCACCTGGGCAAACCCCCGACAATCACAAGCAATTCTCTTTGCTAAGAGCCAGGATCTTGCAACAGCTTGTAATTAGTGCTGTTTAGCATTTAATTTGCCTTTAGTTAGGTAACAAGCATTTATTGATTACCTCATAGGAAGGAGCGCTGTGCTAAGCACCGTGTGGTGACAAAGTGACAAATGAGCACCGTCTCTACTTACGTCTTCTTGGGGCTGAGAATAGAGACCTTGGAAAGGAAGCTTGAAAAGTCACAAAATGTTTTCTTCACAAATGTAAGCCCATATACTCTTCCAGGGGATTATTACTCCTTCAGAACTGAAGTTTCGAATGCCTGGCACGCTGCATTCTGAGAGAGGTGCTGGTGGTCACATCTTGTCTCATGGTGGGCGTGGGACCCAGCCGTCACCCATTCCCCAGGCTGAGGACGCTTCTGGCCTTCTCGTCTGGGGGTCCCCAGGTGCGGCTCAGACCCCCGGAGGGAGGCAGCCACCGGCCACTGAAAGTCAGCCTGGCTGCTCTAACCGGCAGCCCTCCTGCTGTCTCTGCTAAACGGGGAAGCCCCGATTCCTATAGGACGGCAAGTGTCGGTCGGTGAGCTAAGTTGGATTCACAACCACCCCCTACAGGCTGAGATTTAAGGCCAACTTGGGGCAGGCGGTGGACATGAATTGGCAGCACTTAGAAACAGCAGCGGAGGCTTCCCAAGAGGCCAAAGTAGTCCGTCAGGGGGTTGGGGAAAAGAGCATTAGGAGTGCAGGTCAGGGCCTTGGAGTAGTGAGCTGCACGGCCAGGCTGGAGAGGGCCCGTGTGGCGAGTAACGAATCATGCTTGCGGAGTGGGAGAGTGTTGAGACGACCAGGTGCAGCTGAATTCGGCAGACAATGGGCACAGTCCAGCCATCAGGGCCTCACCGGCCACCGCGGACTTCACCACCTCTTACGAGCTAACTCCTTCACGCCAAGGAAGAGCCCTGGCCTCGCCTCAAGGAGCAGACGGTCACTGGGTCTGGGGTACGTTATGAGAGGCACCGCAGCGGCTCCGACCCCCGGGCAGTGGTGGGCGTGGGAGGGGGCCATTGGGGTTCTTGAATTAGGACCACGCCTACAGTGACCTCAAAGCCTCTATCGGCGTCATCCACGTTAAGTTGAGGAATGACAATCCAGGCAGAGGGAACAGCCTAAGTGGACACAGAGGTCCACATGGTCAGTGGTTCTTGAGCAGAGTGAGATGAGTTCCTAGCTACCAACTGTATTTGAGATTTTTTTCTGGAAATCACATGTACCATGGAGTATAAAGGGGAGAACTGAGAGACAGGAGCACTAGGGGGAAAGCAAGATTTTAACCAATCCACTTAAAAGTTTTTTGGGAATGCATAAATCGGAGGAGAGAGTCTTGTTGGCTCTGTTGAGAGTCTTTCCTTCTGCAGAGATGGCCTTGCTTGGGTATTTTAGGACTTCTGTTCCCAGCTGGTGCTCAAAACCATGGAGATATGCAAAGATTACAACTTTAAGGAGAATAAAATGCATTTTCTGGTTGATTTTTGTATTTTAAACACATTTAGCATTCTCTGGTGTTTGAAGAATGCTTTTAATAGAGCACAGATTCCTTCCGTCAATGGTGAGGGACAGATTTAGGGACTGTGGCTCAGACATCCGGTGCCAGCTAGCTTACAGGGATCCAAGTGTGAGAATCAAGTTGTCATCTGCTGTGTAGATTTGGCAAAGGCACAGCACGCCTCGGAGATGGCGGTCGTAGGCCCAAGCTGTGTGGCAGGTGCGTCTGTGACTGATTCTCTTTGCCCTTGCTGGCAGAGTCCATCACTGGCTACAAGGTCATGGTGTCCCCCCCCCCCCCCATTCATCAGCTCCGTCTGGGTGGAGTCAATAGACAGTTGGACCACTTACGAGTCACAGAATGTTCATGCTGGATGGGATGTCAAGACCCCTGGGCTGAGACCTCCCCGTTATGAGATGAAAAGGGGCTTCCCTGATGGTCCACGATACTGGCAGAGCAGGAATCGGAACCAGGTGCCCGACTCATTTTGGTGCATCTTATTTCTTCCCACCTGGCATGCCTCCCACTGGACCCTGCCCTGTCTACTCCCACCTGTTTCCAGACACAGCCTGTGGTCTGCTTCTTACATTACGCAGTCTCCCTGCTCTCCTTGGCGTCAGCTCTGCTTACTTTGGAGAGCAAGGTGCCGGCCCTCCGCACCACTCCTTTGTTTTCTGTTTGCGGAGGAGACGTGCGTGTACGCTGGCTGGTGCTCAGCTGCGGATAGCAGGAAAGCTCCCGGAGCCGCAAACTGGAGACTTGAACGAGCGGAAGAAACCCTAGAGACGGCTTACTACAAAACATCCATTTGGGAGAGATGGCAACTCAGGCTGAGAGAAGGCAGCTGGCTTGCCTGGGTCACACAGCCAACCGAGGCAAAACCAGGACTCTAGAGCCCAGGTCCTCCGATCCCCACGCTGGGCTCGCTCTGTAGGTATTTGGGTAATAGATGAGAGCAGAGTCCCCAGGGAACAGAACAGTGGGGTGCTAAATTTGAAGGGGAGAGTTACTGTGATTGTCTGTGTCTCCAGGACCCACACGGGGGACATTATAGAGCAGATGCTCAATAAACACCAAGGAAGGAGATGAAGGAAGAGGGGGAGGCATGCCAAGCGAAGGGTCTAGGCTGTTCTTATGGATCCTGTGTTTCTGGGCTTTGAGATAGAGGGAGAAAGATGGGGAAGGATGGGCACCAGAAACTGTCCATGACACAGTTACACCTACATTTGAGAAGCCAGTGACTTGTCAGGAAGGATGTCCCAGGGGAGGGGTGTAGAGCAAGAAAAGCAAAGCAAGAAGCGTGTCGTGGTAGAGGCTGAGGCCTGGTGTGGTGGGTCAGGGTGCGGAGACGGGAGAGCAGCCTGGTTCTTGTTTGGGAAGACACAGCCTTCAAGGGCAGAGCCAAGGGCCATGCACAGAAGGGACGGGGCAGACGGTTTTCAGAAAAAAGCAAAATCCACTCTAACAGTGAAAGGTGCCACTCCCTTAGCAATTATTAAGTGCTGATTATTTGCCAAACTCCAACCGAAGGGGAGACACAGCACAGCCCTGCTTTTGGGGTGTCACTGTCCACAGGGGGAGACAGCTGCAAACAGTGAGGCTGGGGGGGGGGGCACCAGAGGAGCAGAGGGCTGTTCGCCAGGCCAAGGCAGGGCTGGGTGTCCCAGAGAGGGAGGCCAGGGAGGAGGGTGGCCGCAGGCTGGGGCAGGGGCTGGAGGATGTGGCTGGAGAGCACCACCAGCCACAGAACGGCTGTCCCAGAAGGTAGCGAGCTTGTCAGGGAGGTCAGAGGACAATCCTCGGTGGGTGAGGCTGGACCATCCAACCAACGTGCCACCCATCTGAAAACGCTCATTCTACACTGAAGAGTGGGCAATGATGTCGCATGGGTGGGGAGGAGCGGGCAAACTCTACAGGGGAACGAGACCCGCCGTGCACACCCGAGGACCTGAGGACTCCCTCCACCCATTTCAAACCGCAGTCACCGGCTCAGAAAGTGGGCACACTGTCCCACACTTGGGGCCTCCCGGGACGGGGACTGCACGTCTGGCCTGCATCCGCAGCGCTGAGGCCACACGGAGGAGGGAGGGCGCTCCCAGCTGTGCCCACCGGACGTCGGCTGGCAGAGGGGACTTGGCCCGTGGGGGTGGGAGCATTTGCCCACTGGAGCCGGCCACGGACGCTCCGTTGTGTGAACTGGATTTCTGCTTCCCTCTTGTCATTAAGACCCTCCCTAGAAGGGGATGTGGACAGAGATGGTCTCCACTGGGTAAACCATGACACTTCATCCTGCATTCTTGTCGGTCCGTGAAGTCTAAAGGGCAGGTACGCAGCAGCAAGACGCTCGGGGCCCTGCCGTTGGGGGCTCCGCTGGGCGTTGTTCGTAAGACCTCTCTCACCTCCTCCGTCTGACCAGCGCCTCCTCACCCTCCCGGCTCAAGTCCCACCTGAACCCGCACACAACTACTCCACCCCATTGTTCCGTCCTCCAAACTGGCTCTGCTGGAGTTTCACAGCACCCGAGGCCCACATTGACTCCCCTCGTCTGAGCTCCAGGTGAGCAAGGCGGGAACCGGAGGCAATGCTCAGGGCCAGGCACACACTGTCAGAAGGACCCCTGGAGCTGATCTAACACAGCCCCGCCCCCGCCCCCCCTCATTTTGGGGACTGAGTCACACGGCCAGGATAGAGGCCCTGCCATCCATTCACAGCCGGGGGGGCTTGCAAAAATGCAAACCGGGCAGCGTTCCTTTGTTCGAACCCTTCTGCAGCCTTAGTTCTCACTACAAAATCCAAACCCCCATGACCTAAAAGGCCCTCGGGGAGCTGGCTCCTGGCTACCCCTCCAAAACGGAGTCCCTGCACACTGCCCTCCCCACCCACTCCTGCCCACCCGTCTCCCCAGGGCTCCAAGCCCAGGCCCCCCACAGCCTCCTGGTCTCAGGCGTCACCGCGTCCCTTCTAGTCCTCCTGAGCTTGAACTCACACAGGTTTTGTGATGGGGACTTCGTCTCCCGCCAAGAGATGACCACCACGGGGGCCAGGCCCTTCTGCGGTCCCTGCTGGACCCCAGAGCCTCCAGCGGCGCCAGGGCCTCGTGGGCGCTCAAGCGTTTCCTGAATAAATGCACCCATGAAAGGAAGTGACACAGCTAGGGTGCAGGGCTGGGGACACTGGAGGAATGAGCGCTAGAACCACGGCTCTGCCCACCTCTGGATCCACGACCTTGGCCTTCAGTTTCTGCCTGATTTCAGGTGATTTTTAAATGGCCTGGGAGCAGCCCCTCTGGGGCAGCAGAACGGGCACTCCATGGATGAACTTGGGGTCCAGGGAAATTGGGGACCAACATCAGTTCTGGGGTTCCACCTGAGACCTAAAGGAATTGGCCTGTTTGAAAATAAACGTGCTTTCCAGAAAGCCCGAGCTTTGTCAGGAAAAATGATGTCCTGGATTTTCCTACCGCTGGGAATCAGGAAGGCGAGCTTTGGAATTCAAAGTGGCCAAGTGCAATCAGCCGGGCAGGTCTCCACATACACGGCCGAGAGCCGCGTTAAACACGGGACCCAGGGCTCTCGGCAGGCCCCATGCACCCCGATCTCCTTTTCCCCCAACCCTCCCTTCAGCTTCTAAGAAATAGCAACGACGAATGGACAAATAAAGGAGCGGGATTCACCGCTTGGAATGTTTAGATCCGAGTGAAACAGCCAAACCAACATGGGGCTGTGCCCCCGCCCCCCGCAGTCAGCCCCAGGGACCGGGTGTCAACGGGGCCCACGGTCGCGTTGCCCTGAAATGCTGCCCCTCTCCACCCATCAGCACACGCGCAACACGAGGCACGGGACGTGTCTTTATTAAAGATGCAAGCAAGCACAGACGTATCATGTGTGGTGCTCAGGAAGATCCATACAGTACTAAAAATAGAAAAATAGAAAAGAAATTTCACAGAAAGCGGCCTCCCTCAGATACACAGGAAAGGGGCTGCCAAACCTACCACGCGATGCCTCATACCACCTGCCCCGTTCAAGCTGCTCCTTTACAAACAAGACCCCGGCGCGTGCCTGCACCTTTTCCAAGCCCGCCACACGGCACAGAGACCCTTACCCAGCAGCGACCCTCCAGCCACTGCCTTGCCTTGGGCGTCTCCCGGCCACCTACGTATCCAGACGACCCCAGGCCCACCAGAGCGGCAACACGCACACAAACTGGCCGCTGGCCCGGCTGCTACCTGGCCGTGCCTCGACGCTTCTCCAGCCAAATGTGGGCAGACGGTGAAGCAAGGGGTGGGGCGATTAAGACACCACCTCTGCTCCCTCAGGTAAGCTGAGGCACGAAGGCAAGATGGCCAAGCAGTCTGAGTGAACGAGGGCGTTAAACCTGCAAAATGGTTCTCCCGTGGCCGAGAGCCTCAGGTACAGACGGCACAAACTGAATGATGATAGAAGTTTTAGGAATTTACAGTCAAGCACCTCCTGGCCCGCATAAATAGGTTTCTGCCTCAGGGAACAAGAGTTAGTGGAATGAGAACTCAGATTCCGCCCACACTCAGGCTCTGAAGTCACTGCATTAGAGCCCATCTGCCGGCCTCCCTGGGCAGGTTCCCTCAAGGAATGTTCCACTGGTTCCTCTGGATTGGGCCTTTGAGGCGGCCCACTAGGAGTCTCCAGCAGAGGGGCATCCTTTCTGCAAATGCCTAGTGGACAGTCTCTGCTTCGTCTAGGAAGGTTACAAAGAACTGAACTCACCAAAAGGAATAAGTCCCCCCCCCCACACACACACACCCAACTCATCCTGTATCTTCACCTTCATCCCGAGCCAGGTGAGAACAGAACGTCTGTGCCTTAACTGAACAAAACTACAAAAATAAAGAGTCAGCCCTGAGATCTTTCTACCATTCGGGTGTGGCTCGCTCCTGAGTCCCCTTGGAAATGAACTTGTATTTGGTTTACTGACATTTATTTAGATTTCCAGTGAAAAGCTCTATAAAATACAATAAATAATGTGGGGTTGTAAAAGGTAGACATTCTAGCTGCATATGTTACAGACTTTATAGTTATGATACAGGCCATCGAAACTGCGATCTTTATAACGTTTGTAATCAGACATGTAGAGACTTCAAATCCCAAAGGCAAGACAGCTGCTCTGGGTCGGAAGCAAGGCCCCCCTCTTCCTCCAGCGTCTCCGCTGCTTCCCTCCCTCCCCCGGGCCTCACACTGCTCCCGGAGTTCGTCCAGCAAGGAACAAATGAGTGCATACAGGACTTTTAGCTAGTAGAGTGTCTGGGTACTGTGAGCATGCAAGTTTGCTGTTGCTGTTATTATAAATAAAAGTCAAACGTGAGGTCACACTTTCCCATCTTCTGTTTATACACCAAATCAAACTTCTCGTTCATGGAGACGGTGAAGATGTCCTTCCACAGCCCAACTCTTCCTGAAACACAAACAAGAGCAGAATGTGCTGAATTCACTTGCTGTCAGGCCAGATACCGAACCAAAGGAAGCCTTGCAAAAGGTTCTGGAAGGTTCCAGATCTATTCCTGCACCCCTCCAAACTTGGCCTATGGGGGCAGGGCAGGCCATCTGAACTACAGACGAGCTGAACCCGTTTCCCTGAGTCTGGTCGTTTGGGTGTCCCTTCCCTGCTGCGTGAGCCTGGCATGCACGAGTATGCAGAGCTGAGGCTTGAGAGGAGGGCCTCGGCCCCTGTTCACTGGTGCATCCCCGGGAGCTAGGCACACACCCCGGAGGACAGATGGTGTCTGTGCAATGGATCTACCGCTTGGGGCATCATGTGCACTTGGGTACTCCGTGGTATCACTACTCACTCACGACTCAACAGCTCCACCAAGGTGGCATCTGCTTCTGGAGAATGTGAAAAAGAAAAAAAAAAACCATCCCAAAAGGCAGAACCTTTTATGGTGAGTAGGAAGCCTCCCGACGGAGTCAAGGGTGAAGATTTTGAGAAGCCTGGCCATGCAACCTTGGGGAGGACTTTAAAGGGAAGAGAAGAGTGGCAATGCCAACGAGCTTTTGCAACTAAATGCCAGACGTGCGCTGGGCTGACTCAACCCCCTCAGAAGTAAGTCGGGGCGATGCCCAGCTGCTCTGCGCAGCCCCAGCTCGGGGAGGCTCAGCCAAAACATGAGACCTTTCTGGGCAGATGTGCAGGAGCATGGAGCCTGCAGACTAACGAGCAGGCACGGCCTAGCCGCTCATTTATGAAGGCTTGGGGGGAAAGAGAGAGCTCAAAATGCCCAAGGCCACCAAACCCACTTTACTTACTGACTACAGAACCTTCAGACGGTCTGGTCAGATGGGAGCAGTGCCCGGACAGACGGCAGGAGTGGGGGTTCTGAGCCCCCAGCTCCAGGAGCTGCTAGGACTATCACCATGCTTTTAAGGAAGAGCCCCGGGGGACTGAAATGCTCCTTTCGAATTCCTTCCCGAGTCAGCATCTCTGAGGTCAGAGCTCCGACTGTCTAGCCAATATCCTTTGTTAGCTCCACTATTAACAGAAGTCCCTGTCTGGGCTACCACATCTAACGTGACAAGGATTTTCTCTCTGCTAATGAAAAATTGTATGTCAGTGTCAGAGAGGGGAAAGAAAAAACCCAGAGAAATTGTTCTTGCTGCCCTCTGATGATACCTCAGGGACAAAATTAGAAGCTTCTAGACCAACTACACTATAAATATATTTTTCCATGATTATTTTTCTCAGCTGAGGCAGCTGAGAGCTCATCAAAGGAGTCACCCACCTGGTTTAGGGTTTGGAATCAAGACAGTGCAATTTATGCTGTGATATGAATCAAATTTAAGCAATGCGGCTGGCTACTCAAGCCCTGCGTTCTCACCAACGCAAGGAGGTCTTCTGAGCAAAGAGGCAATGTGCTAAAAGAAAACAAAATCAAAGAACTGAAATAAAGCAAAACCAAGGTAAACAATGATAAACCAAACACATCAGAAGGAGCATATGGGTACGCAGTATGTTCTCGACACTTCTTTACCACGCAAATGAACCAAAAGGGGTATTTTGGAGAAGGTCACATTCAAGGATAACAAAACACAGCAAAAGCAAAACTAAAAAAGAGCAAATAAATTTTAAATAATAAATATTTGTGAAGACACAGCCAGGAAATCACTTGCAAGGTCCTGTGGTTTCAGCCGATTGCTCTGCCTTCACAGGAGGGTGTCCCCCCCTGACCTGCAGGACCGCCCCGGTAGCCAGAGAGGGAGAGCACGGAGCTGGAGAAGCTCAAAGGCCCGCCCTGAGGCCCTGCCCAGGACCCTGCCCCAGGGCCCGGCTCTGTCGCGCCTGCCCAGCTGGGGCTGCACATGTGGGAGGCGCAGCGAGCCGCTCAAATGTTCTGTCACCTGAGGACGCTCCGAGTTCACGCAGCTGGGAACCAACGGCAGGTGCACAACACCAAGTGTCACGGGCAATTCGTACTTGCCAAGACGGTGGCTCATGCGGCCATGGCCGCCACCAGGGCTCAGGGCGTTCTAACGCCCGAGTTCTCCAAAATCAAGCAGTTTCAAATATCGTGAGAGCCTTGAAGGACAGACAGCAATGCGGGCAAATCTGCAGAGGGCTCCTGCCTGCACTATGTCCTCCGCCTCACACCACTCCGTGCCCAGGACACAGCTTAGGCCCAGGGAGCGCCGGCCTGCACGGAACTGGCACCCAGTGCAGAGGGAGGGGGCGCCGCCCCGCGGGGGTGGGGGACTCTCCGCCGCCGGCTGAGGGCTGCGTGCCCCGGGCTCCGCCATCTCACGGCCCCGAGCCCATGCCAGGGTCTGTGCTGTGGGGCTGTCTGGGAAGGCGCCTGCTTGAAACGTCCTGCCCACAGAGCCCACGGCATCCTGACAGTCACCCGGTGACCTCCCAGGCCACTCGCACAGTCGCCCCCTTGCCCCCCGCTCGTCTCCACCGACAGCACCTGGCTTTCGGAGGACCTTCCTGCTCTCACGGAGCAGAGGACTCTGGAGCCAAGAGGCCCAGGGCAGGGACCACGGACCCCGGCGGTGGGGGGGGGGGGGCGCGTACCCCGGCCCACGGGCAGGGCCTCAGCGTTGCAGCACTGGTCCACCAGCTGGTGGCAGTGCTCGCTCAGGGCCTCCAGCTGCGCCTTGTCACAGGACACTCCCAGGAATCTGGCCAGCTGCTCCACCATGGCCACCAGGTCCTGGAACACAAGAGCAGACAGCAGGGAGCCCGTGAGAGGCGGCGCCTTGGCCGACCCAAGACCCTTGGCGGGGCACTTGCCAGGTGCTCTGCACACACTTCCTTACTCAGTCCTCGAGACAGGCCTGATATTGGCCTCGTCCGGACATAAATCCAGGTTAAGCAGTTGCCCAAGGGCACTCGGTTCTCGAGTGGCAGAGCTGGAAGTCAAGCCCCCGTCCTCCGGGGGATCTGGAGCAGGCCTGAGGGCTTGGGATCACTGTGGCCATTTTTAAAACAGCAGCAAGACAGCAAAACTCACTTCCGAACCGAGCCAGGAGCCAGACCAGCTCACTCTTCTCCCCCTTCCTTCCGTGCAATCAGCCGGAACCAGCTGGCCCTTGGGAGAACAAGGAGGCCCCTGGAGGCCCAGACAGGCCCCAGGGCCAGCCCACCTCACCCGGCAGGAGGAGCTCGTTAGGTGTGAGGGTTTGGTTACGCTCGACTCAATGGACAGAAAGCCACCTCTGGGCCCCGACACTCCACCCTCCGGATGGTGGGAGCATTAGTGACCCAGCCTGCGTCTCGGGAGGGGCACACACCTGCTCACCACACAGCCCCTCCCCCGCACCGCCCCGCTCCCGGGAAATCACCCAAGGCGCCTCATATTCTCAATCCGTGCACTGCCAACCATTGTGCCCAGAACCCTGACCTGTCACCAGGCAGTCTCCAAACTCTGGCAATGTCCAGGTCCTGCGTCAGGAAAACGCTGGAGGCTGTCGCCTCCTTGATGGTTTATAAAGTAATTGGCATATTAAAGCCTCTGAGAAGTCCTACGATAAAGAAATCCATTTCATTTGTTTACACAGTATTTCGCAAACCTTACAAAAACAAAAGGTTCTGTGAAAGCTGGGTTGAGCGTCAGCTCCTCTCTGGATTCCCACGGTGATCACCACTGGGCTCTGCGCCCCACTTTCACAGCTGTCCCCCGCTTAGGGGCTCCCACCAGAGAGGGGCGCAGGTGCTCAGCTCCAAGCCCCGTGTGCAGGGCTTGGCCAGGATCGGGAGCACAGGAAATGTTCGAATAAAAAGGGATAGAAACAGCTCCTCTCCCTGCTTTGCAACCCAGTATCTCTAACTAAAAGAAAAAAAGCAGCAACAAAGATTAATGACAGTGGCCCTCGGAGGGGACACCAAAGGAGAGGGACCCAGACTGCTGGAGCGGCCACCAGAACCCTAATGGGGACACCACACGACTGGCGTGACATCCAGCCCAGGGAGGAAGGCACATTCACCAGCGCGCACCCAGCTGCCTGCCACCAGCCTGCTTCCCGGTTCTGAAACTGAGCTGTGCGGGCAGGCAGCGTCCCAGCCGCAGACTGGCTCTGGACAGCTTTTGGGACCTCCCGAGTGTCCCTGCTCCAGTCCCAGCACTGCCATCTGGTCACAGTCAAGACTCCTCACCTGTGGCTGGCGAGAACACCTCACAGGGGACTGCAGGACTGTGGGGTGACACACCGGGGAGGCCGGCGCGGCGTCCCGCTCATGCGCACAGCCCACAGCAAAGGGGGAGATGTAGGAACCCCCGGAGGAACGCACGAGGCAGCAAGTGCGCAGGTGCTGTTATGATCCAGCCCCAAGATGAGAACATGCCAGGCCTGACCACACTCCTGGAGACCAATGACGTTCACCTGGGCTATTTTTTTGGAGTAAAGTGTGAATGTGAATTCCTAAAAATGTGACGTAGTCACTTAATCCCTATTAAAGGAGTCCGGACCCTTAACTGAGGTTTGTGAAAAAAGAGTAAACAAGTAGAAATTAGGACCCTGACCGCAGTAAAGGCCATTTGGTCCCTCTGGCCCGGGAACATGAGTCCGGGCGGAGGCAGGCCCAGGTGGGGCTGGCGGTCTGGACTTCGATCGAAAGCAGCCCATCCATAACCTCTTCGCTGAGGGGCCCAGTGAGGCAGAGAAGGAACACTCACCTTGAAGGGCCTGGAACGAATCCAGAGCAGCCAGGCGTCAGTCTGTGTTTTAGCTACGAAGTGTATATAAAGCGTGCATCCTACTCCCTCGTGGTTTAGTAACTGAAGTAATGGTTTAAGTTCCTCGTTGCTGAGTCCCTGGCACGTGGCCCCAGCGGGTGTGCGTGCAGCTGACCGCGCTGGGGCTCGTCCTTTCACACCAGGCCTGGGGCGTGGGCAAGCGCTAGCGTGGCCCAGGCGGGCATAAAATCACCAGCGTCCCACACACCCGCCCCGGGGAGGCGCCCGGGGGAAAAAAAGCTCATGTCCACCAAGACGCAGGAACATTCACATAACCACCCCAAACAGAAACGACCAGAACGGCCAGCGACACCGGACGGACAGACACGTGGCGGCGTATTCCTGCTGCAGTGGAATACCACAAGGACGTGAGAACCAGCCCGCCACACAAAGCACAGATGAACCGCAGGACGCTACACGGATCACAAGCAGCCAGACGCCAGTGCGCACACCCCGGGCGTCCACTCCTGGGAGGTTCAAAAACAAGCGGAACTAATCTGAACCAACAGAGGTCAGAAGAGTGGTCGCCTCTGGGAAGCGGAAGTGTTAACCGGAAAAAGCCAGAATGTTCTGGATCTCGATCTGGATGATGATCACACAGACGTGTACTTGTAAAAAGTCTATCAGGTTGTGGACGTGTGATTCGTGTATTTGACCTCAAGTACCTGCTACACCTCCCTGACAAGTGAGAATAACAATGACAGACACCTGCTGAGGGCCCACTAACCGCCAGGCCTGCCCGCAGCGGGCCCTGTTCGAAGATGATGCCTCCCGAACCTCCGTGACGGAGGAGCAGTCTCATCTCCTGGCTCACAGGCCCAGACAGGTCCCAACATGAGCGGTCCACTTCCAACACCCGGGTCAGCCGCACGGAGAGGAGGCACTTGGCTCCCCGGACGTGCCCCTCTGGCGCTGCAGCCATCTGAAGGCTGCCAGGGCCTAGGGGCCCCACAATGATCTTGCTCACATGTCCGGCAGCCAGGCAGGGCTGGCGGCTGGGCCACCCATTCTCCCCATGGCGTCCCCAGTGGGACACCTGGGCATCCACGTGCACTGTGCAAGGGCCAACCCCAGCCCCTGAGCCCTGCCCCGGCTCCTGCTTGCAGTGTACCTATCCGGGTCTCCAAATTCACATGGCCCAGCCCGGGTCAGTGTGGGAGGCTGCAAGAGGGCACAGACACCAGAGGCAGGACTCACAGGGGGCCCCCAAACCACTTGTGCCCCTCTTTGAGCTTGTCATGTGGCCTCCTGCTCATGGCATTCCTGCTCGCTGTCCTACAGTCCCCTCATACTCAATGAGGCCAAAAGCGAGCTCTCCATCTTCATGCAGAACCCACCCTTCCTTCCATGTTTCCTATCGGATCTCCGTGTGACCAAGCCCTGCCAAGCTTGCTCAGTGTCACCGAGTCCCGTCCCCAATGCCTGTCTCCACCCCCACCCCCGGGAACCACCTGGACTCTCTCGGACACAACAGGCAGATGAACGCCTTCGCCTGGGCCATGGCCTTGGTCAGAGTGCCAGGCTGGTCTGCCTGGTGCCGTCCTGCCCCACCCACTCGCCACCACCACATTGCAGGGAGCAGTTAGGGCAGGGGCCTGGGCAGGGAGCCGGGGCAGCCCACCCGTGACAAGCCCCTCAACTCCGCGGGCCTCTGGCTTCTTAACAAGGAGGAAGGGTCTCCACCGTGAAGGCCATCCGTTCGACCCACAGATACTTCCCGAGAACCTGTTATGGGTCGGGCACTGACTTAGAAGCAAAAACAGGCACCCCAACTCCCAGCCCCAAGGGAGCTTATTCTGGCAGGGGTGACAGTGAGCAAAATACAGACACAAACAACAAGATATGGGGCGGAATGTTAGATGCTGTGGAGAAAATGAAGCGGAGAGAGACGTGCGGGGATTGGACAGGCCGATTTCAAATGGGGACCCAGGGAAGTGTCACTGACAGGAATCAAGGCCTGGAAGAAGTGAGGGAGGGACCCATGTGGACACCGGAGGGGAAGAACATTCCAGGCGGGGCCACAGCACCCCAGGCTGAAGGAACAGTAAGCAGGCCAGTGTGGAGCTGGACGTCCGGGCACCGGGCCGCCGTGTGGGCCCTGACCTGCACCCGGAGCAACGTGCGGCTGGAGGGGCACAGTCTGACCGGCGTGCACGCCATCGAACGGCCGCTGCACAGCACGCAGGCCTGAGGGGATGCAAGGAGGCCCCCCAAGAGGCCACGCAAGCGATGACCCGGGCCGGAAGCAAGGGTGACCTGGACCCCGGAGACTGGGGGACAAATGGTCAGATAAGGAGCATATTTTGAAGACAGAGAACACAAGACTGGGAAGATGGACACAGGGTGTGAGAGGAAGTCAGAGGTCGAGGAGGATTCATGACTTTCGCCCGAGAGACACAGATGAAGCTGCGGAGGATTTGAGGGGAAACCTCTAGTTTGTTTTAGACACGCCGGGTCCACGGCCTCCACCAGACGCTCAGGGAGAAAGGTGCAGGGGGCGGCGGCCAGTGGAGAGCGAGTCTGGGGAGGGTCCACGTCTGGCCTGGGGTCATCAGGGAAGGGAGCAAGGCTGGGACGAGAGGAAAGCCGAGGTGGGCTGAGCACCGAGAAGAGAGCAGCCAAGGACACAGGACCAGCTGGTATCCCGAGTGGGGGGAGACGATCACCTGTCGCCTGCTGCCAGGAGGCCAGGTGGGATGACGTGAACACCGACCGCCGGGTCAAGCAACACGGAGGCCATGGGTGGCCCTGACAGAGCACTTGGGGGCGCGGGGGCGAGCCCGGCCTGAGCGGGCTCAGGAGGGGGGACAATTGTGAGGGGACCCGCAGCAAAGTGGAGCTGAGGAGCCACAGAGGGAAGGGACTTAGGGAAGGCTTGCCTTTTGTCTGCTGTAAGAAAGGGGAACCATCAGAATGTCCCTCCAGAGACGATACAGCCCCAGCAGAGAGGGTCAAGGTGCTCTAGAATTAAGTGAGCCAACACATGCACGAAGAACTTCGGATAGGACTCAGCACGTGGCAAGACCCTTAAAAGCGCTAACGGCAGTGACTGGTGTGCGGCGCGTGGGCCCCCCTTCTAGAAGGTGAGCTCTCGGGGCACAGGCGAGCTCCTGCCTTCAACTGCTCCAACAGCATGGCCGAGCCTGGAACGTTCCAGCAGCGACCACCTCATGCCACCACCCCCACGCCCCATGCCAGGCACTCAGCAACACTCTTCACATGAACCGGTTCGTCAGCACTCTGAGTGCTGCTGTGAGGCAAACAGGCCGCGAGACGAGAAATTCGGGCCCTGCCATCTTAGCCCTTTGCTCTGAGCTGGTCCCCTGCGGACAGGGTGCTAGGGGGCGGCAGGGAGAGTCTGGCCGTTGCTCTGCTCCCATGGCTAGGCAGAAAAATAACCCACAGGGCTTTCTAAAGCACTGCCCACGGCCCAACCCAGAAAGCACCCTTGGGGCCGGGGCCTAGAGGCTGGGGCAGGCTGGGGCAGGGCCAGACCCCACCAGGCAGGAGGGCCTCCCAAAGCACCGGCCCGGGAGGATTCTGGGCACACCTGGAACTTCTGAGTCCTTCCGCCCGGAAGCCGGGGGTCTCGGAGAGATCTGCCATGCACTCCAGTCACGCCCACGCTCCTGCATCAGGGGCTGCGAGGCTGGGGGTGCTTACCCCCACAGCTGCCCCCCTGCAGCACTCACCCGGTGCATGTCTTCATACTTGAGGAAAAGCACATTCGAGTCCATGCGGTGCTCCCAGAACTCCTGTACGTGCTCGAACCAGGAGCCGTAGCCTACTGTGGAGACAAGGGGACAGGTGAGTCACAGCCTTGGGGGAACAGGCATGCACAAGTGGGGTGGCCTGGCTCCGTGCCTTCTGGAAGGCTCCCCTCTCACTGCCCAGGAGCCGTGGTTCAGGAAGGGAAGGACAAGCTCTCGGCTCCGGGGGAGGTCCCACAGATGAGCCCCCTCTGAAGTTCCACATCCCCTGGCTGTGTGTGCAAGTCTCTCTCGCCAATAGTTCTCAGCCCCCTTCCCTACGTACCTCCTGGACACCTTGAAGACCTGACCATTGGGCAAAGGCCTCTGCTCACCTGGGGGATGGACGCTCCCTGGCTCCCATGAGTTTCTGCCTAACACACGGTCGCTGAGAAGAGCGCAAGCCCGGGGAACTGAGAAATGGGGCGGTCGATGCTGCTGGCGGGGGTAGGATGACATGCGGGAGGCGCTACGACCCGAGCACAAGGCCCTGCCAGGCAGGAGAGCCACGGGCAGAAGCAGGAAGGGCGGAAGCAGGATGGAGCAGAGGTGGAGAGAGGCAGTGTGCTCTGTCCCAACACACGAGCCTCACAGCCCACGCCACGGCCCCTGCACCTCCTACGCTCCTCGAGGCTTTGGTTGGGATAAGGGTCACGTGGGCGGGTGGGGGATGTGCCAGTCAGTGTAGCCAGGCTGCTTCGAAACGTTCTTTACAAAAACTACAGATTTTCACCCCACCCCCAGCCCCTCACGCTGAGATGAGTCTCCCAAGGAGGCTTCCGCATTAAACAGAGCAAGGCCTCAGCCAAGGAACGCCTGCCCTGCCCGGCTGGGTACTAGGCGCCGGCCAGGAGTGGTGGCCACACAGCCTGCACCCTTGTTCACCTGGGCGCCCATCTGTCTCACAAACACTCAGCCTGTGGGTCCCACTTCGTGGCCTCGGGCTCAAGGAGTTCCCCGGTTGGCAGGAATCACCAAGGAGACTGGCGGCGAGGATACGGACTGATCAATGGGAGGGAGGCATGGTGGACACAGGGGGTCCCGTCCCACGTGGGGACAAGCCCTGAAGGGTACACAGCGGTTGCAAGCCATCAAGGTGGCTCAGAGCACAGTGACAAGGCCAGAGGGGAGAGAGGGAGCACGGCGGAATGGTAGAGGACACGGCCTCCAGGGGAGGCAGCCTCTCCAGTCCTGCACCGGCTGGGCGACCCGGGCAGGTCCTCCAGGGGAGTGACGACAGAACCTACGCCTCCCAGAGTGGCCGAGGGGTGGCAGGGGACTGGTACTGCCCCTGCCAGAGCCACACCTTGAGCAGAGAAGGTAGCCTCCGCCCCCAAGTTGCTGAGAACCTCGTAGACTTAAATGCCTGACAGAGGCTGGGAAGCCCCAGCTCCCGCCGCGGCCACCCCGGGCAGTCTGCAGTCTCGCCAGCAGGTGGCAGCACAGCAGCAGCCTGGCCCCACGGCCCAAAGAGCGGTTCTGAGGGACGGGGAGTCGACCAGGGGTCGCTGAGGGCTGGCCTCAAGGACCAGAGCACAGCAGAAAGGCCCCCCGCTTCAGGCCAACCAGACCCCGGCCCGCGAGGAACGAAGCAGGGGGTCTGGCGGGGCGGGGGGAAAGAGGCAGAAATGACAGAACGGAAAGAACACAAATTCAGCCAAGAGGCCTTGTTTGGGACCCACTGCGGGGTAAATCCTGGCTGGCGAGGGCCTCAGTCTCCTCACTGTAGAGGTCTAGCGGCTGGGCCTGGGGTCCCCCTGGCACCCCTTCCACGGCCAGTCCGGCCCATCACGGTCACTCCATACACCCGAGATGGGCCTTAAAACAGCCAGGCCAGCCTTCCCACTTGAGAGAAGACGAGGCAGAGTCCAGAGAAGGGAATGAGGACTGACTCACCAACAGGCGCATAATCACGGGGGCCCCGAGAGGAGAACCCACCTCCCAAGTCAGTGCCCAAGCCGCCACGCAGACCAGGTGACCTGAGCCCTGGGACAGAGCATGAGTCCAACAGCCAGGAACACAGAGGCTAAGAAAATCCTTGTCATCCCAAGGGGCTGTGTGAGAAAACTTGCAGAACAGGCAAGCAATGCTCCCAGGGGAGGACGTGGGGGCTGAGCAGGAGGGTGACGTGGGGACAGTGAGGGCTGAGGAGAGTGGTCACTGCACACGAGCACACAGGTGGTGGGGACAGTGAGGCATGGGGACAGTGGTCACTCACGCAGGATCAATGATCACAAGGACAGCACAGGCCTGTGTCTCCGAGCCCTGGTTAGCTGGTGCAGAGAGGGGTATAGACCTTGCTGGTGGGGACACTGCTCTTCCCACTCAGGATGGGTCACCCTGGGAAGGAAGCTCCACCAGGGCACCCCCGGCCTCTGCCCACCGGGGTCCCTCTGCCCCTGGAGGTTGGTGTGCTTATCCAAGCAGATTATCTGGGAGAAGAGCAGCTCACTCTGCCCCCTCTCTGGGAGCGACCCTGCCTGCAGGGTGAGTCTTCCACACTGCTGTCACCTGGGCATGCAGCCCCAGGCACCCCCGCCCCAAGTGCACAGGTCACAACACCCAAGTGCAGGCTTGGGTCAGCGCGTCCTCCGAGCTCACTCTATCAGTCAACGGTGCCGGCCACTGCTCGTTCTACAGCTCAGATGAGGAGAGGACACGAGCCTCCGAGGGCCCAAGCTGTGGCACACTGGCTGCGAACGCTGGGAGAATAGAGAGAACACGGGGGAGCTAAGCACACATGTCGAGAGGCTTTGGTGGGATCACAGCAAGTGCGTGTGGCCTTGAACTTCAAGGGCTGGGCTGTGACCTTTAAAACACGGAGAGACCTGTATCAGGATAACTTAATTCCTCTAGCCCGAGCAGGAGGCTAATTTAAGACCGACACCAGGTGGCACTTTGAACTTGGTGGACACCTGCTCTTTACGGGGCACCGTCCCCACGCTGGTAGCTGCTTCTCTGGAGGCAGGAGAACATGTTGGGACTTAATAATATGGTTTTGAAAACCGCATCAATGGCTTACTCCAAATGCCTGGCAGACCAGAAAGGGCCTGAGCCGGGTGGCAGTCCCCTGGGGGGACAGGGAGGCTGGACAGAGGGTCTTCGAAGGCTCCAGGGCTTTGAGGGCAGGGGCCTCCTCCCCCGGACCCTCCCCCAGCACCGCTGAAGCCAATTCAGAGGGGCTCGGGCACTGAGGGCCTCGGGGGCTCCAGTGCAGCACCCAGGAGGGCCCGGCCTTCCGTGAGGCTTGGGAGGCAGCTCCAGTCCCGCCGGGCAGCGTTCATCTGGGGCACTATATTCCCGGCTCTCCCCTGGTCTTGCCACACGATCTCACTGCAGAACCTCCGACTAGGTCATCCAAGTGGACGGTGGGGCTGAACGCTAAGACTTGAGTTGGGAAATAAACTGTCCAGGCCCGGATTTAATCCAAGTACTGATGTGGCCCGTCTCAAGCCTTGCGGTGCAAACTGTCACTGAACTCCCGCCGGCAGTCCCGGAAGGGTGCCAGAGAAGCCATGGACGGTGACCGGGGAGCCACCTTGGGCAGGTCCCTGTGCGGGGGGGGTGACCCAGTCTGCTCCTGCCCTGGGGAGGGGAGACTGGGGAGGGCCCCCCTTTGCCTTCTCCCCTGGGAACGAGCTCCTGCAGAGCCCTGCCTCGCCCCTCACCCGTCACACAGCCCGGGGCTGGGGGCCACGTCTCCGGCCCGATCCTCAAGCGCAGCTCAAGGCCACGGGGCTCTCACAGGCCACAGCCCCCACTCGGGCCTCTGTCACCAACAGCAGAACTCTCCCGGCCTCCCTTTTTACTGTTCAGAATCCAGGCAGGAAGAGGAATGCTTTGAACAGGGGACCTCCTCAGAACCCCAACGATGTGGGTGAGAGACAAGGGCTTCTGAGTTGGACGCGGCTCTGCCACGCCCCTGCCACGCCCCTGCCACGCCGCCTGCCAAGCTTCCAGTCGCCCCTGAGCCCCATTTCTCCGCCTGTCAGCAGGACAGCAGGCCCCACCCACGTGCTCATCGCAGGAACTGGGGGCAACGTGGGCGAAGCACAAGCCCACGCAGGGGTTCGGTGAATGAGCCGGCCCTGTCCTAATGCCCACGCAGGCTGAGACACTTACGCTTGTCGTTCATGAACCTCCGGCAGAACTCCTGGAAAGTGCCTCGGTAGCTCATGGTCCGCAGGGAGCGGTGGAACTGATAGTAGGACACCACCAGGTCCTTGGGGTTCCGCGCCATGTATATGACCTGCGGCGGGAGGGAGGGGAGGCTCGGTCACCGCCCCTCTGACCCACTGTAAACTGCCACCCCATCTCCAGCCCCGAGGTCGGCCCCAGATGTGCGCGGCCTCTGCGCCAGCTGAGGTGCATTCTCCTCCGCGTAAGAGCATCTGGTGGGATGACACCTGAGCGTTCGATTTTGTTTCTGTCCTGCGCCATGACTTTAGAATGAGTGGAAGACAGAAACAGGACGGGCTTGACACTGGTCATGAGAATCAGAGGCCTCATCAACTAAACACACTGAGAAAATGAGAAAGATCAGAGACCGTGAAAGCAGCGGTGGGTCCTCGGCCTGACACAGGAGCAGAAACCGGACCCAGGCCGGTCAAGCCCAAGTTCGACTGTAAGGAAAAACCCAAATTAGACACGTGGACAAAATGCTAGGGATGCAAGCTCAGAGATGGCCTCTACCGTGTTTCCGCACACCCGGGCCTCTAGAACTCCGGACCGTGGCCCTGAGCGCTGCTGGACCAGCTCTGCTTGTTGGAATCTCTGCTGGGGGTTGGGGGGAGGGCGGTTACCTTAGAATCACCATTGTGGAGATCGGAGGGCAGGAAGCGGTAGGGGAGGTGGCTTTTGATGAGGCGGGGAGACGTCAGCTCCTGCGGAGGGTCAGAGGGAGAGGCGTTCAGAGGACACACGGCTGCTCATTTGCCTTGGGGCCTGATGGTCAGGACCTGCACTCTGCCAAGAAATTTCTCACCCAAGATCCGGCCACCCCCCATGCCAGACAAGACTGTCTAGGGGGACTGGGAGCTCTCTGCTCTCCCTCCACCCGTGGGCTCCCCGAGCCCCTCAGGAGCAATTGTCACTCTGGGTCCCCAGGGAATCCTAGGGGCTAGGTACCGCTGGCCCAGAGAAGCACCTTGATGATGTCCAGGCCCGGCTGCGGGTACTCCAAGACTGGGAGCTGCTCGTCAATGTTCATCAGGCCGATCTCATCAGGGTCGGCCCCCTGGCTCACCAAGTAGACCACCTCCTGCAGCAGGCTTGTGCCTGGAGGGAGAGAAGTCCCGGCGGGTGGCTCTCAGAAGAAGCCTAAGGGCCAGCCCCATTCTCCAGGTAGCACCTGCTGCCTAAGATCAGGCCTGAAGACCCACAGGCCCATCCCACACCTGGCCAGCCACCAAGTGCAGAGCCCTGGTGAGCAGGACACCCCAGGGACAGGCAGGACACCCAGCCAAGAGTGTAACCCCTGGGGGAAAGGTGGCTCCTGGTGCCTCTTCTGGCCCGTGTGTGCGGGCCCCACTCTGCACAGGCTTTCAGCTCCAGGTCACCACCAATGAGCCCAGGGCTCCCATCACCACCCCACCTGACCTCTCGGAAGAAACAGACACGGCAGGCTGGTGCCTCCTCCTCAAGACTTTGGTCCTTCTACTCCGGGGGTATTGGTCTATCACTCGTTCTCATCCTCCCACCCTAAAAACACTGACTGCCCCAAACACTGCCTCAGACCCCGGCTTCCTGGCTGCTTGCACTCCCTAGAGGGCTCATGCCATCCCCCCACCAAAGCCAGCTCCACACTCCCCCCGCACCTGTCTGTGCACCCAGGAACGCACACTGCCCAACGCCTCACAGGGACCAGGCCTGCCCCCACAACCAACGGCCAGCCTACCCATGCCCGTTCGGGCCTACACTCAGCAACCTCTGGATCTGCCGTCAAGGTGAGCCAAGAGCTGGCCCTTCCATCCCGGGCGGCACTGCGAGAGCCCCCAAAGCTCTCTGCTCAGCTCACCCAACCCGTCAGTCTGACCGGCCATTCCAACCCAGACGTTAGATGGCATTGCTCGTCCACAGAGACCCTCCAGCGGCCTCACCTCTCCTCAGGGTAAGGTCTTCCCCACGGCCTGCAGGCCTGTCCCTCTGTGCCCCCCCGCCCCCAGCACCTCTGACAGCCTCTCTCTCCATCTACTGAGCTCCTACTGGTCTCCCTGCAGGTCGGAGCGTGCCAGACTCATCCCCACCGTCTGCATCTGCCAGCACCTGCCTGGAGCCCCTTCCTCCCTCTGGCAGGCCCTTCAGGTGTCAGGACTCCCTGGCGGGCCACATCTGACACTCGCACACTCCTCGCTCCCCCACACTGCACCAACAGGCCGGGAACAGCCTGCACGTTCCTTTAGGGGCTCCCACCCTCCCACTGTAAAGACATGGGCCCGGTTCTTTGCTGTAATGGGAGAGCCAGCACGTAGCCGTGCTCAATTCCTACTTTCTGAATGGACAAGCAAACCTTGGGTGCTGAGTAATCAGAAGAGAATACCTTGTTCGAGGAAAACTTCCTGGAGGACGCAGCTTTGAAGCAAAGCACTGAAGAAAATAGTGTGGTGGCTTTTTTAATTCAAACAGAAATAACTTTATCTAGTAGCCACACGATCCTCCCACCAGCCCGAAAGGTGGGGACCATTACCCCCATTTACAGATGAGGAGCCTGAGGCCAAACTGTGCCCCAGGTCACACGGCCAGCGTGTGGCTTCCACCCCACTCCTCCTGGTGAGGTCCATTCACCCAACGGCCCAGGGCACCTGCACGGGGGAGTCCATGCCCTCCGAAGTCAGACTGCGGGCAGAGTCCCCAAAACAGGCCTCTCCCGGTGACATCTACAGGACCTATGTTTAGTGCTCCCTGCCCCCAGCCCTGCAGCTCCCCCAGGCAGTGACCTGGACAGACGCTCTGCCCATTAGCATCATCTTACATCGACAGTGGCGTATCAATTCCACAAGCCCCCTCCTTGCCTCATTAAGTATCTCTGCTGGGAGACCAGCCTCCTTAGAGCCCAAGGAAGCTCTCCACCTGCCTCCCTACCAGCCTGTCCCCATGTCCACTTCCTGCCCAAGCAACTCGGCCCGGCCTTGCCCAGCCTTTGGCATAAGCTCCAGGAAGGCCCGCGATGCACCCCACGGCACCGGGGCAGCCAACGGGGCACGGGGGACGAGGGCAGCGAGCGGCCCCCGGCCTCTCCGGGGCGAGAAGCCGGCTGGCGAGATGGGACAGAATGATCACAGGAAAAGCCCAGCTAGAGAGGATGATGACAACACTGACCGGTCACCGTCACCAAAGACCAAACACAGGCTGTGCTGTCCACAAGGGTCTGCCCCAGGTGCCGGCTGCGCCCCAGCCTGTCCCCACTGGCCTCTCCTCTGCACGTCCACTGCCACCGCCCTGGCGGTGCTCCAGATGTCAGCATGAGCCCAGCTGGCCCCTCCACGGCTGCGGTGACCCCTCCACCCGCCGTGTCCCGGCGGCTCTGGGCCCCTCTGGCACTCTGGGCTGTGGCCGGGTCTTCCATCGCCCCCAGAACTCAGCACTCCCGTGGCCCAAGCCTTCAACGGGCCGCCCTCCTGCCTGACCAACCTGATCTTTGAGCCGCCACTCCTAGAAGCTTTCCCAGACACCCCGTCCCATCTGTAGCCCTCCTGCAGCGCTCAGCACCCCGGGCCTCTGGGCCTACTGCTTTGGCGCACTGGGCGTGAGTGGGGGGCTTGAGATGACGGAGGTCGCGTCCTAGTTACGTATCAGTTCTTATGGCTGCCTTGGCTTCTGTCCACAGCTCTGGAGGTCAGAGGCCCACACAGGCCACGCTGGGCTCAAATCAGGGTGTGGGCACGACCGCTCCCCTCTGGAGGCTCCAGGGGAAAAGTCCTTCTCTTGCTTTTCCAGCTGCAGCCACACCGTGTCACCTTGACTCCTTCTTCCGCGGTCAGGAACCCCCTGTGAGCACACCCAGCCCCCAGAGTCCAGCATAACCTCCCACCTGAGGGGCAGCTGACTGGCAACCTCCACCCTCCTCACCACAAAAGGTGAAATACTCACGCGTTCGCGCATTAGGACGTGGACATCTTCGGGGGCCGTTAACTCTGCTGACCACACTCACATCACACTCCTCACACAGCTCCTGACCCAGAGTAGATGCTCAGGAAGTACACAGGCCTGACGACTGAACGAGGCTGCAAAGCCCCCCCGCCCACCTGGGAAACGGGACTAATCTCGCGCGCTTGCGTCCGTGAGCACCATCCCCACATCGTCCACACCCAGGGCGGCTCTCCCGTCGGAGACCTTCCCTGCCCGGCTGCGGACACCTCCACTCAGTGGAGCCGTGCGTCTCCTACATGGGAATTAGGGCAGAGTCCTCACTTGGGATCTGGTGGTGGCCACTCAAGGGGTATCCCCCCCACCTACTCCTTTATTCATTCAACGGGCCTGCGCTGAGAGCGGGCCCTGGGAGTCCTCCCCCGACCCCCGAAAATGTGGCAATGCTCCCCCCTTCCTCACAGGGCTATTGGGGGCAGGGCCACGAAGTGAGCCGCTCCGAGCCAAAGAGGCTCAATACAAACGAGCATCTCTCGGAGCTCCTAACGCCAGGACAGGACTGCTCACACCAAGGACACAGCACAGCCTCCTGCCAACCCAGGCCACCCTCATCCCAACAAGGGACACAAGCTGTCGGGCCCCTCCTGTCAGAGCCACATCCTGGCCAATAGGTGACATGGGGGCGGGGGGGGGGCGGGCAGCTCCTGCACAAGTCAGGAGGAGGTTCAGAGTTTGGGCTACTAGCCTGAGGTCAGCGAGCTGGGAAGGGGAGTGCTCCTCTGCAGTGGGGACCCAAGTCTGCAGGCCCCCACCTGCCCCCCCAGCCCCGGGGCCTCCGAGCACGCCCAGCAGACCCGAGGGCAGAGAAGCCAGCCCTGTGTGAAGCCCACCGTGTAGCCTGCAGGGAAGTGGTGGTGGGAGGTGCTGCCGGGGCTGGATCCAGGCCAGAAGCCCCTGCACGCCCACAGCCGCTGGGCCAGGCTGCACAAGAGCAGGCAGGGGTGAAGCGGGACCTCAGCAGCCCCGACCATCCCACTGCAGTCTGAGGCCAGCAGGGGAGGCAGGCACGGGGGGCCTGCAGCAGGAGCCAGCCTGCCCGCCGGCAAATCCAAGCTGAGGCAGAGGAGGGCCGGGCTCTGCAACCACAGACGGGGAGGGCTGGCGGGCAGCGCGGCCTCTTGGGGAGAAGCACAGTCCACACGCTCCCCAACAGCTCCATGCGCAAGTCAACTGGATGCGAGCCTTTCCAGAAGCACCTCTGCTGACTCCAGCCAAATCGCTGCTTACATGGGCGGCTGCGGTGCCTTCTGACGCTGGGCCTCTGGGTCCAGACGCCTTGGAAGCCACTGGCATTCTGGGCGAACTCCCCAGAAATCAAGGGCCTGCCTGTCACAACACGGGGGGTGGAGCCCATCAAAATTCCCACCAGCACTCTGGGGACAGAAGGAACCGGCACTCCAGGGTCAGAACCCATGGGAGCTGGGCCCCAAACCACCAGGATCCCGGGGCTGCAACCCTGCCGCATTCTTTTATTTGCACCGTTAACATTTACCTTGTTTAAAAACTCACAGAGCGCTAGAAGACGGGTGGCGGAAAATCCATTTCTCTTGCCCACCCACAATCCCACTCAGAGCAAACCCTCGGGTGATCTCTCACCCTTAAATTTCTAACGTGCTTCGATAGTTCGTTCACAATCTACAGTTTCCACGGTCTACTGATTCTCAACAGAGGAAGACAAGGATCGGCCAAGTTCGCTCACACAAGCTTCCCTCCTCCTAGTGAAGCCATAGCAGGAGTTTTGGGCTTACTTGGGAGTTTAACCAAGTGTTTTGCTCAAAGTACTCCGTGTAGGGATTACACTTACTCTCTTGTACAAGACTGTCATTTTCCTAGAGTAAATCACTGCCTTTGCTTGCTTCATTTTCCTTGTAGCCACCAGCAATTCTCTCCCCGACCCTGGAGCAAGCCCTCTGGGATGCTCTCAGTTCTGTTGAATTCCCCCCTGCCCCCTCTGCTCTCCACGACTGTCCTCCCGGGATCTCCTCAGGCTGGAGGTACCGTGTCCACTCTCCGGGTGCCCCTCGTTGGGGTTTTCCCACGTGCTGGCAGAGCCCACCCTCTCGTGGTTTCCTGAGCATGGGTCTGAGCAGGACAAGCATCCGAGTCTACCTCGCTCGTGACCAGCAGTTTGGCTGAGTATGGAATTCTGGGCTGGAGAGCATCTGCCCCAGATCTGTGCTCGCACAGTCCCGACTCCCAGGTGCTAACGCTGTGCTGAGAACTGAGTGCCCGCTTCCCGGTCCTTTGAATGTGGCCCGTCTTGCCTCTGGAGACCCTGAGGCTTCACGACATCGTGCTCTGGCGAGCTCCTTCACCCCTCCGTCATGCCAGACACTTGGGGGCTCTCTAGCTCGCACCCTCGAGTTCTGGACATCCCAGTTTCTGTCATTTTCTCTCCTCCGTACTGTTCCCTTCCTGGAACTCTGAGATCTTCCCATTTTCTTAGCTCTTTGCTCCTGTCTGCCATCATTTCATAAAAATTTTTCTACTTCCTGAGATATTTCCTCTGCTTGACCATCCAAACCTCACAACTGAGTTTTCAAAATTTCAGTGACTTTACTCTTAATCCCCAGACTTCTGTCCTGATCTCTCCTTGCTCCTTTCTGGCCAGTGGTCTCTTCAGGGAGGCACACGTGTCCTCACTCTCCAAGGCGGCTCTAGAGAGGCAGCAGTGCAGGTAGGTTCCCCTGTTTTAGGTTTTCTCCTGTTCCGTATGTTGCCCTGGATTCCTCCAGGCTCCTTTTCCTGCCTTTTGTTTTTGCAGGTCTCTGTCCCTCGTTTTGGAGACTTTAAGGTCTGGTGACCTTGAGTCCCTCCGCAGGTAAGAAAGAGCCCCTGGACGCAGCCATCTGTGGGGGGCAAGGCTTGCTGACTGCGGGCCTTCCTGAGTTGGCGGCGGCGGCCCCGCTGGGGCGCTCTCACTGCGGAGCACGTGCTCCCTGCCCTGGGGGTCCACCGGCACCCCAGGAGCCAAGCAGGGGAGGGGGCTGGGAACCTAGCTTTCAGGAGATCCCCACTTCCGACATGGCACCATATCCCAGCCGAGAGCTGTGCTTGACTCCCCGAGTCCACAGCCTCCCCGGATCAAATTCCCCAAAGAAACGTCTGTGCTCCGGCCTCTTTCGGAGGTGTCAGGTACCCCCCACTGCGGAAGCCCCACAGCTGCACCTCCTCCTGGCCCTGTGGCCCTGCCGCTGCCACCTGCTAGGTCGGTTAACGCTCCACCACCGCATCTGATCGTCTGACCGTGGGATCCGTGTGCATCCGAGATCCCAGGTCACTGCCTCTCCTCCTCTGAGGGCTGCACACCCTCCTACTCCTTGACTGTCACGCAGCGAGGCCTTAAGAGGAAGCAGAGATGAGCATGTGTTCAACGTGCGCCCTCCATCGAATGTGCCCACAGGCATTCTGGAGTCACCGCACGGCGACGTGTTACAGCCGGGCCCCGTCTGGAGACAGCGACAGCTAAGCTTCGGAAACTGCGGCCACAGAGCAGGCCCAGGCCACCCAGGACCCGGGGCTCCCGCAGGCCCCGCACAGGCCACGCGGCCTCCAGGATGCTCGCCCTCGGAAGACAGAGAGAGAGCGCGGCCGATCTACTGCCAGTTAAGCACCTGTCCCCCATCCTGGGAAACTCTACTTGGGCCCTCTCGGCTCTCACGGGAACCCCCGGACACCTGGGAGGCCACGGCGCCCGGAGAGGTGCAGCTCAGTCCCTCGTCTGCAGGTGAGTGCGGAAGCGAGGTGGTGCTCAGTGTCCCAGGCGTGGTCACGGCAACTCAGCCAAGCCCTCGTTCGACTGTCATGAGCCCCTAGGTGGCCACCATCATCGGACCGCACACATGAAGAACCAGCTCAGAGATGAACCGCCCCGGGCCACAGACACCAGCAGCCATGAACCCAGAACCCTAAACTCTGACTCCAGAACCGAGTGCTTCCTCACACACACCACACACACCGCATTCATACACACACACACCAGACACTCACACACACACATACACAATGACACACAAACACACACAGTATACATACGCACACAAACCACGTACACCACACGCAGCCCAAAGCTTACAAAGCAAGTGGGCAGCAAAACCAAGGCCTCGAGCCACGTGTTCTCACTTGCAGGCTACAGCTCTAAGCCTGACGCCCCCACAGCCAGGGATGGAACAAGGCTGAGGCAGAGGGAGGAAGTGGCTGGGACGGGCCCCCACCACTGTGGGAATGCGGCTTCTAGGCCCACAGAGACCCCTCGCCAGCATCTGGGCCCCTGCTGGACACCGAGGGGAGACAGATTCAGTTGCTGAGCAGCACTCCCCTCCGCCTTCCAGCAGAGATGATGCCAAGTGGCCACAGCTACCCAGCCCTGCCCTCGGACAGCCCTGGGTGGACACAGTCCCTGCCGGCGGAGGCCCCTCGATTCTGGGGCCCAGATGCCCGGCCTCGCTCTTCCCGCAAGTCTTGGGGGCCGGACATGGCTGGCACAGCTCTGGCCCTCAGGTTCCAAGCATGGAACAGCCCTGGGCTTTGAGCTAGAAAAGCGTGTGCGCACGGCACCGGGGGCCCCCATCCTCCACCGGGCCCCACCCACACTTTGCCATGTGGCTTCACAGCCCCTCCTGGAAGGCGGCACCTTGCTCAGTGACACCGGGCACAACCAGGCCACTTGCTGTGGCCGGTGCAGGACGCAAAGCCACAGAACTTTGCTCGCGTCTGCTTGCTCTTTTGTGCTTCTACTGGCACCAAGAGAGGAACACTCCCTGGCTAGCCTGCAGGTCCCAGCGCCAGGAGAAGAGTCATCTGGAGCAGGGCTGCCCAGCCCAGCCCAGCCCGAAGCCTCCACTTGACCCACAGACACAGGGGGGTTTTGGCCAAGATGAGCGACAGCAGACGCTAGGCTACAGTAACAGTCTTGTTTTAAGGCACTGAGTCCAGGTGGTCTCTTACACGGCAACAGGCCCAGAATGTTCCAGGTGAAGCGGACATGGAAGAGGGGTCAAGGAAAACAAGGGCTAAAGAAGTACGAGACCCACGCAGGGCGCTACGGGCACCTTACCACATTCAATCCTCCCAGCCGCCCGGTGAGATGGAGCTCATCACCCCCACTTCAAAGAGTAGGACACAGAAACGTAAGGGCCTCGCCCCAAACTGAGACTCAGGCCCAGGTGTCTATAACCCGCCCTCCTCCAGCAGACCCTCTCTCAGTGCCCAGCGGCCCACCTCAGCCACCCTGGACGTCACCTGCAGCTTGGTGGACAGCCCCCACGTGGGAAGGCTCCCACGTCAAGTGCTGTGTCTGCTTCTCACGCAGCCACGGGAGAAGCAGGCCGCGAAGTGCCAGGAGCCTACGCGCTGAACACCCTGAGGGACAGGAGCTGGCCGGTGAGCACTCGCCTCCTGCCCCTCAAGGGAGCCCCCTGAGCCATTTCCACACCAGCCCTGGAGGCCCCAGCAGGCAGAGACCCAGGACCCACAAAGGCACCACTCCTGAGACCACCTTCTCCCCTCACCTCCTGCAACCACCTCCCACCTCACTTCTCCACTTCAACCCTTGCTTCAGGCTCTCCAAGACCCAAGCACCCCCACTCACAGGCTGGCTTCACCCTCTCCCACGGGAGACGCAAACCAACCGAAGGCAAGGCCACGCGGGCTCCGGCTTATGGAGGCCATGTCTGAAATCCTGGCTCGGCCACTTCCTGACACCCAGATGCTGAGCAAGGAGGAGCCCCTCTCGGTCTGTCTCCTCGTCTGTAAGGTGCAGACCACCACGTGGATTAAATGTCATGACGCCTGGCTGCCAAAGGCATCAGCAGCGGTGACGGTGGGGCTGACCAGGGTGGTGGAGGAGGAGCCTGCCCAACACAGGCCCCTGGGGGCTGGTGCACCCGGAGCCAGGCCCACTGGAAGGCAGAGGCAGACCTGGGCCAGCTGCTTCTTGGGCCGCAGTCCCCTACCTGCAAATGGGCCCCCCTCCCAGGGAGGCTATGAAGAGGGCACCCAGCACAGATATGGGAAATGCTCACACCTCATGGTCTGCTCTGAGGCCTAAGACAAACCCAGCCATCACCCAGTCCACGGCCCTGCCACTGGGGGGTGCGGGCCCAGGACAGCCTGGCTCGTTCCAGGCTCAGCCAGGCCTCCCGAGAGCTGGCTGTGCACCACAGAACACTCACAAAGCTCAAACTGGGGTCTCTGGCTTTTTAGACCCTCTGGAAATGACTTATTTAGCTTCCAGAAAACTCCAGTAACTCTGCAGAGCATGCCTTGGGGAAGTTTCCACGTCCCAACCGCCCCTCTGCTTGCCTTAATGAATTCCTGAAGCCCGTGCTGGGTGCTTGCTCCCTGCCAACAACAGCATCGTGCTGTGCAGCTCACTGTCCGACATTCCAGAAGCTGCAGGTATGCCCACTGCCTCACCTGTCGAGAGCTGAGGAAGCAGGGCTGCTTCCCCCAGGATGCAGGGAGCTGGGAGGAGCGTGGCTCCTACGCTAATGAGGAAAGGCTGGATTAGCACGATCCTCACCGGTCTCTGAGCCCATCAGAGAGCTGAAGCTGCAGGGCAGCCGAGAGGCAGGAAGCCCAGACAGACGGGCCCTCCAGACAGGAAGAGAAGCAAGGCACCATGCAAGCGGGAAAGAAGAATTCAGGGGAAACTTTTACACACTGCCAGGACTAACTGCGGGCTCGAGGGGCCAGACACAAGGAGAGGGCTGGCATCGAACAGACTCATGTCTGCAGACCTACACAGGGGCTCACAAGAAAGACCAGGGGCGGCAGGCTGGAGACAGAGTTCCTCCATGCTGTGGCTGCAGGAAAAGGGAAAACCCTGCCAGGGTCCTTTTCCTTCTGTGGGAAAAAAGCTTTACCACACTGGAGGAGGAATAGCAAACCCTGTTGCTCCAAGAGCCCAGGTGAAGAACCGATATGGCTTTAGAATGGGTGACAGCAAAAGACTCTGCCCTCGCGCGGGGAGCAGAAAACATCCCTGGGCTCTATCAGAGACCCCTAAATGCTGGAAGAGACATAAAACTTTCCTGTGCAAGATCCACCATCAAGGCAGAGCTGGCTGCCACGGGGTGGGGGTGGGGGGAGGTGCAGGACCATGGAGAGAGCCCCACTAAAACCCAGGAGCTCAGAGCCTGCCTAAGCCTGAAGCTAGCTCTAAGGCTGCAGCTGGACCAGACAACAGAGTACCGCCCCCTCAAAACCCTTCCTCTCTAAGCCAGTAAATCGAGCAACAAGTAACAACAGTCTACCCCTGGGGGAGGGACAAGGGTGTGGGGACAAGGGTGTGTGGGTCAGGAACAATGAGGAAAGACCCTCCGGAAACTCAGCCCCCATGCTAAGCACAAGGTGATGCTACAGAAATTAAAATGAGTGGTCATTCAAGTGACCAGAGCAACCACAGAACCCAACTATAGCCCAACTCATACCAGACTGACTCCCCTCCAATGCTAACGGCTTGGCAGAAAAAGGCAGGCCCATTTCCAAGTATAAAAACAACTGACCTTCATCCCTGGAGTCAGTACACCATGTCCAGCATTCAATCGAAAAGTACTACTTGTTAAAAAAAGGCCAGAAAAAGGAATTATCTCAGGTCAAGAGACAAATCAACAGAATCAGACTCAAGAGAATTTAAAATAAGTCTGTTTCATATGTTAAAGAACTGCATGGGAAAGGTGGACAACATGCTTGAACAGACAGGATATTTTGGCAGCAAGATGGAAACTACAAGTGGAAATGCTAGAGGAAAAATGAAAACACAGGAACAGGAATGTGGAATGCTTCTGAATGTGGCTCACAGACCTGACTTTGTAGATCTGACACAGTGGAGGAAAAAATTAGTTAACCTGAAAAATGGTCAACGGAAATTTCCCAAGCTGAAACACAAAGAGAAAGAGTGAAAAAACAGAAGATCCAAGAGCTGTAGGACAATACTGATCTCACACATATGTAACTAGTATCTCAGAACGAAAGAGAGAACAGGACAGAAGAAATATCTGAGGAGCTAATAGCTGACAATTTTTCCAAAATAATGAAAGGCAATTATCATATGATCTCACTGATATGTGGAATTTCAGAAACAAAACAGAGGATCCTAGGGGAAGAGAGGAAAAAATAAAACAAGACGAAACCAGAGAGGGAAACAAACCGTAAGAGACTCTTCATCAGAGGAAACAGACTGAGGGTTGCTGGAGGGGAGGGTGGTGGGGGGATGGGGTAACTGGGGGATGGACATTAAGGAGGGCACGTGATGGAATGGGCACTGGGTATTATAGAAGACTGGTGAGTCACAGGCCTATACCTCTGAAACCAATAAAACGTTATGTTAATTAACTGAATTTAAATTTAAAAATGTTTTAAAAAAATAACAAAAGGCAATAAACCACAGATCCAAGAGGCTCAGAGAACCCCAAGCAGGATAACTATCAACCCCTCAACCAAAAATACATAACTGGACACATCAGATTCAAAGTGCTGAGAATCAAAGAAAGAGAATCTTGAAGGCACTCAGAAGAAAAAAGACCCACTCCACAAAGGAACAAAGAATTACAGCCACCCTTTCAACGGAAACTATGTAAGCCAGAAGACGATGGGGTGACACCTCTAGAGTGCTGAAGGATACTAGGAGGGGTACCCAGGAAGGATGGATGGTTGGTCCCATGCTTAACGGATGAATAGCATCTTGAAGATGAGAAGTCCTCATCAGGGAATCAGAGGGAAGGAGAAGGAGGACAAGGAAGGGGAGGGGAAGAGTACACCAGAGAGCGAGGCAAAGGCAAGAACGGAAGAACTGGGCATGTTCTGCCAGTTCCATGTGGCCGGCAAGTAAGGAGGAAGCACAGGTGAGGTCCCAGGTCCCAGGTCCCAGAACAGGCTAGGAGTTTAATGTTGCCTGAAGGCAAAGAAGAGTCCATGAAGAGGTCTAATGAGGGAGCGACCAAGGTCAGAGTTGCTTCTAAGAGGTCACTTCACCTGCAGAGGAAGAGGCAAACCAACGGGGGAGGCCATGCAACGTTCCAGGTGAGAGAGGAAGAATCCCACGACTGCAGCAGGGACGGAGAGGGGCAGACACATCTGAGAGCTTACCAAGTGCGGTCTGATAGGACAGCCACAGGCCACGTGTGGCTCCTGAGCACCCAAGACACAGCGAGTGCCACTGAGGAACTGAATTTCCACTTGTATTTCATCCCGACTCATTGAATTTAAAAAGCCACATGTGGCCAGAGGCTACTGGAGTGGGCGGCACAGTCGTAACCTGTCACATGAGCGAAAATGTCAGAAACGTGAAAATACTCTTAGTAGTGGACTGTTGGAAGAAAAAAACAGGACCTAATTACTGCTTTTACCACCAGAAATCCCCCGGCCCTGTGAGCCCCGGGTCGCCATCAGTGGGGGCAGGGAGGGGACAAATAAGTGGACGCCAATCACAAAGTGTGTGTGTTAACAGAGGAGAGGCAGAAGTCATCCCTGTCGAGGAGGAATGAGGAATCAGGACGAGACCCTGAAGCTCAGGGCGGGGACTAGGAGTCTCCTATTCCCCTGGAGTCAGAAAGACACTCCTCCCAGAGGCCCCTGCTCCTTTCGCTCTCCAGAACCCGGGGGGCAGTTCTTCAGGCTTTCTCTTCCAAGCCCAGGTGGCGGTAAGGAGAGAGGTCCCCCTCGTCAACCCAGGAGCCTGGATGTGCCACCCTCTTTCCCGATCCGGAGACCCCTTGATTATGTGCAGAGAGCCGGAATAAGAGCAAAGCGAAGGAGCAGGGGAAGGAGGACAGAAACAGAAGGCGGAAAAGGAAAGAGGAAGGGCACAGCTACTCCGGAACGAGACCTGTTACACTCTTCAAACCCCTACCCTCTCTTCCGGGACACGGGCCACCGACCGCCATGTGCAAGAGCACTAGCCCCCCTGTGCGGTGCAGCTGAGAGGCAGGGGTGTGCATGCTGCTCTCAGGACAAAGGTGAGCTCTCGGTGGGAGGGCAGGTCCCTCAACATCTCCTAGCCCGCTTCCTGGTCCACGCACTGAGGCTGTGAACAGCCTCCTCCCTGGGCGGTGGGAAAATGAAATGAGATGCCATATGTGAACACCTGGGACACACCCAGCCCGGAACAGGTGCTGGGCAAATGAGGGTGCCCATCCCCCCATCTCTCCTCCCACTCTTCCGGGTCTTGTTCATCTCCACCATCTACAAGTAAAGACTGCACACTCAGATGTTGGTTCTACCCCTTCCCCCCCCCCAACCCCTCACTGGACCTGTATCGATCTACAAAAAGGAAACAATTACAAGAACATAGGGTTGTTCTGAGGCTCAAAAGAGGCAGACACTGGGAACGGAGCTGAAATCGGTAATCCCACTCTGCCTCACTTCAAGGTCCCAGGCCACCTCCTCCATGCAATCCTCCAGTGATCCTCCTTCCTGGGCCCCTGGCCTGACCCTGTCAGTTAGCTTTCAGAATCAGGAGCCTGGCTTCCTAACGTCACCGCCAGCTCCTTGAGGAGAGTGTCACCACATTCACAACACTCCCCAATCCGCCTCTCCTAGGCATGGTGACATGCGCATACAAAGAAAAGGAAGTCATCCACCTAGCCTGGGATCTGAGGCTCTCCCTCCAGCCTCCCCACCCCAAGCTATCTTAAAATTTGAGACTCAAATGAATCCATCATGTCCAATCCCCCCATTTTTCATGGGCAAACCAAGGTCACCCGGGGACAGGCCCAGAACCAGGATCAAGGTGCTCTCACCCCTCAGCAGTGATTCACTTCTTCCCTCTTAATCAGTGACAGGAGAACGTGGATGCCTTTCAGGGCAGGTTGGAACCAAAAGGAAAATAACATCAGGAGGCAGGCACTCTGGCCCAGCCAAGGAGCATATCCCAAAGCTGATGCTCAGTGACTTTGGGGACCAGGAACCTGGTGGCAAAGCCAACAGCAGTGCTCACCATCGTGAGCACCACGGACACCACGTGAGCAGTGTCCACCACGGACAGTCGTGAGATGTTTCCATAGACGAGTCGATTTAACACTACGACCGCCTTGGGATCAAAGAGGCTGTAAGAATGAATGATGATAAACCCGGACGGAGATACAGAGACCAGTTCTCCCCAGAAGGCACAGTGGGCTCCCAGTATCTGGATCACAGTCTGAATGGGGGTCATCCCAGAGAATTTCCGGCCATGGTGCAAGTTTCCCACATCCCTATGGTCCAACATGACAGCCACAGGCTACATGTGGCTGCTGAGCACCCGAGACATGGCAAGTGCTACTGAAGAACTGAGTTTCTACTTGTATTTCATCTCGACTCGTTGAATTTAAAAAGCCACATGTGGCCAGAGGCTACTGGAGTGGGCAGTGCAGTCCTAACCTGTCACCTGAGCTGAAATGTCACAAACACAGCAACGCTTCTAGAGCGTAGTGGAGTGTTAAGGGAAAAAACAGGATCTAACTGCCACCAGAAATGCCCCGGCCCTGTGAACCCCTGCTCCCCAGCAGTCGGGGGGAGGGAGAGGACATGGGGCTCTACAAGCCCTTCCAGCTCTGACCACTTGCAAGGTCACTCCGAGCTCCCAGACTTGGTTTCCTGACTCCTTGTCCCGATCCTGGCACCAACAGCCCGGCAGCTGCTACCAGTGCCCCAGCAGACGGGACCTCCCTCTGCAGCCCCAGCACCTAGGAAAGCGTCTGGGCACAACAGGGGAGCGAAGGCCAGCGTGAATAACAGGACCCTTTCTTGTGCTTACCATGCGTCGGGCATGGGGAGGGCACTCACGCATCATGCCGCTCTTCCTCACAGCTGCCCAGCAAGGTGGTAAGGTGGTCTCCCCTGCCCCTGCGGAAACCACAGCTCCAAAGGGTGGCAGAGTACTTGGCCTATGGGATTCCGTAAGCGGCTGCTCACCTATTCCTGAAGCATTCGGGTCCATCCCAAGCCGCAACCGGCTTGTGCTCAAGAAAAAGGCCCCCAAGACCCAAGGGCTGGGGCCACCTCAGCGACTGCGCAATTTAAGTTGCAAATTTCATGGCAGAAGAAACCAAGGCTCAGCCTCGCCCAAGTGCAACGGCTTGCTGGAACCAGCTCTTCCTGCTGCCAGAGGCCACTGGCAATGACTTCCAGGGCCCTTTTCTCTGGTTGAGAGAAAAATCTTTACGGCAGACTTTGGAGACCAGTTTTCCACCCCTTGATCATTTCATGTAACAAACTTCACAAACAGTGGGGTGGAGAGAACGAAAGCCTTCAGAGGCACTGGTAAGAGCCTGGAAAGGCCATAAAGGCTGCTGGAAATTTTTTTTAAGTTTTAAAGAAGTGGCTCTCTAGGGCTCTGTGTGTAGGGATCTCATGCAAGGCACAAAGGTCTCAAGGCTACCACTGGGTTTTCTGTCACTAAGGGAAAGAGCCCTGTTTATTCTTCTTATTTAAAAAGTTTAGGGTGTGCTTTCATCTGTCTTTAAAAGATGCAAGTTACAAATAAGATTTGAGTTTGGGTCATCTAGAAAACTTCCTTACACTAACACCTTATTCCCCATCAAGGTGCCCAGTAAGGTCCCTGCAGAACCCCACCTGGCCCCCAATGCAGGGTCCCTCTAAAGCATCCTCACAAGCCCCAAGTACACAGCTTTCCAAGTGAGCATCCTCGTCTGTGCCTCCTCCCCCACCAGCTTCTTAACTTCATAAAATGGAGGAAGGTACACAAACTACAATCTCTCATCTGCAATTCAGAAATCCTAAAGCTCACCCCAAACCAAGTTTTTCACAATTCATTTGCAGGCAAACCCTGACCTAAAATGACATGAGATGATTTTTAGTCTTTATTGCTCTCATTTTTAATGTGGGGTCCAAAGTACAGCCTCACACCCAGCTGGGGGGTCTTTCAGCTGTAGGATATCTAAGGCTCTAAAGTCCAAAAAATGCTGAGTCCCCCATACCCATGGGGCTGTGGGGCCACAGCAGAAGGAAAGCCCCTGGCCATGGCAAATGCCGTGTGTGCATCTCCTCCCATTCCCCCTTCCCAAGGGCAGCCTGGACGCACCTCCAGACTTCTTCAAGCACCCCCCCACCAGCACGATTCCCCACCCCATCGTCACTGAGACCCCATCCCCAACCTTCCTCAGAGAACCAGGCCTACCACTCAGGTGTCTGGGACCCTGCAACAGCTCTGAGAGCCTGGCATACAGCTCTTCCAGCAAGCTGCACCGCTGCTGATCCAACATGACCTCCAGGCTGGCCATCTTCTAGACCAGCTACAGACACACTGCCCAGTCTGGGTTCAGGTGTCTCCCTCCTTCTCCAACACAGTGGAAACAAGGGAAACCCTTAGGTGTGTTCCAAGAACAGGGAAGCGGCCTCTTTTCCCTACAAACCTCAGAAGAGACACCACATGATGATCTCGTACATCAAATCCTGGGCAGACCAGCCTGGCTCTAAATCCCAGCTCTGCCAGTTATCAGCTGTGTGACCTTGGACAAACCACTGCCCCTCTCTGAGCCTCACTGCCTGGACTGTAAAGTGAAGATGACCATCTCTACCTTACACGATTTTCATGAATATGAAGTCAGTTAACGCTGGGAAATGAATTACCTGGGTCCTGCATGACGTTACCTGAGTGATGGAGACGGCCCTGAAACAAGGGAACACCGGGCATGCACTCTGAGCATGGCTGGTCCCATCCCCCACCCGGTGCCCACGCAGAAAATCAGGGACGTCCTGACGCCCATTTTAACCCCCTTCCCAAATGATCACCAAGACTTTGCACTCATCAAAGGCTGAACCGGGTCCAGGAACAGAGAGGTTAAGTGACTGTCCAAGGTCACACAGCCAGCTGGGTAACGGGAGGGGATGCAGGGAGGGGTGGCGGCCCTGGGCCTGTCCTCCTGGCAGCTCCGGCCAAACAGGCTCCATCCCCAGGGGACGCCGTCCAGCCGTGGACAGCCGGGCCCACCTCAGAAGGTCTCCGGCCTTGGTTTCCCCAAATGCCGGCCGACCCCCACCCCCACCCCGCCCGGCGGGGTTCCGGCCCCCCGCCCTCCCAGACCCCGACGGGAAGCCCCTGGCGCGGGCACGCCGCAGAGCCGGGCGGGCGGGGTCTGCGCGGGGCTCACCGGACTTGGGGTAGGTGACGATCCACACATCGCTGGGCCGCACCGGGAAGTTGGCGATCTCCTCCATCTTCCCGCGGCAGAAGGGCGGCAGCCGCACGCCGTGGAACTCGAAGTACTTGCTCTCGAACTCGCCCGGGGTGCTGGGGGTCTCGGCCTCGCTCTCCGCCATGCCGCCGCCGCCGCCCGGCCCCGGAGCCGCGCCGCCCGCTCCCGGCCCGCCCCGCGCCCGCGCCCGCACCCCGCACGCGCCCGCGCCCAAGCCCGCCGCCCCAGCCGCCGCGCGGCGCTCCGCAGGCGTGACGTCACGGCGCCGCCCGGCCCGCGCCCGGCCCGCCCCGGCTGCGCTCCGCGGTATGACGTCATGGCCCCGCCCGCCGCGCGCCGGCTGCTCTCCGCAGACGTGACGTCGCAGGGCCTCCGGGCCTGAGCCGCACCGAGCCGCCGTTACCCACCCTGCGATGGACCTGACCCCTGCCCACCTCCTCCTTGCCGCCCGCAGTCCGCATGCCCGGCC
Source organism: Leptonychotes weddellii (assembly GCF_054177405.1). Taxonomy (NCBI): domain Eukaryota; kingdom Metazoa; phylum Chordata; class Mammalia; order Carnivora; family Phocidae; genus Leptonychotes; species Leptonychotes weddellii. The sequence goes on from NC_138373.1 coordinate 155,147,236, forward strand.
ATCGCGCGTTCATTCTCAACCCGCTGTTTCCGTCATTCAGCAAGCGCTCAACACAGACTCACAAACGCTCCCTCGAGAAGTGACCTTAAAGATTCATCTAACAAATATTTAGCGACCATCTGATCTGTACCAGGCACTGGCCCAGGTTCGCGAGATACATCAGGCAAAAGCCCGGCTCTCTTGGAGCTTACGTTTGTGAATAACCAAGATAATCTCAGGTGGTGATGGTGCTATGAATGATATGCTTCATAATATCCTGTGGGCGGAAGGGGGGAGTGTTAATTGCAGATTCCAGGGCCAACCCCAGACCTCAAGAGATAGATTCTCTTGGGATAGCGCCCCCAAATCTGCATTTAATAAGGTACTTCTTTTTCATACTACAATTTGAGAAAAACTGAGTTCTAAAGAGATTTTAGTATAACCCCTCATCCAGTCATTCACTCAAGAAACGTGTACTAAGCACCTACCACATGCCTGCGGCTGGGGGAACACAAAGATGAAAACAGTGGGGTCCAGGTCTAATTCTCTGAGTCTAGCTGTCCTCGACTGTGGAAAAGGAATGATAATCTCTACACCTAGGTTCTATAGCTGGAAGGATGGACAGAGACAACTACACCAGCAAGAATACTGAGTAAAGCAGGTGGGCAGGACCTACTCCCTCTCTCTCTTGCTCTGGAATGATGTACTTGCATAGAGACACACACACATGAGCTGGGAGGCATGGGCCATGTGTACACGGTGGACAGAGGGAGGAAAGAGCAATTAACCTTGGCTCTGGAGGCTTGTGGGTGTCTTTACCAAAATGAAAGAGGACAATCCAAGCACCCGAGGTATTAACGATTAGGTAATGACACAGACAGATCGCCAAAAGCTGGAGAAAATGAGCAAATGAAAGAATGAATGTCCTGATGTTTCAGATGAGGGCTCTCACTACGGGAGAAGTCAAGGGAGATGGTTTTGAATTGGAATCTGAGGTATTGACATGAACTTCCTATTTTTTAAAATACCTATTTATCTTTGCTAAAAAGGTCTTTAGGTACTGGTATTCCGGTAATAACTAGACACACCCAGTCTCCAGATCTTGGTTTTTAAATACTTCCCCACCAAAAGGAACCAGACTCTCTTGGGGGGTGGGGGGTGGAGGGGAGGACAATTCCAGGGCTGGGCAAAAAAAAAAAACCAAAAAAACCAAAATGAGTCTAAAGCATTTTGTTGGGCAAAAAATAGTGTTAAAAAATGATGGGTAAGTCAAAAGGACACAGGGGCTAGCTGAAAGGCCAAATTAGGAAAACTTTGTACATATTAGACAAAAATAGGAAAACAGCTCCGGACGCCTGGGTGGCTCAGTTTTAAAGTGTCTGCCTTTGGCTCAGGTCATGATCCCAGGGTCCTGGGATCAAGCCCCACATCGGTCTCCCTGCACAGTGGGGAGCCTGCTTCTCCCTCTGCCAACCGCTCCCCCTGCTTGTTCTCTCTCTCTCTCTCTCTGACAAAATCTTTAAAAAAAAATAGGAAACAGCTCAAATTTCCATCAATGATAGACTGGATAAATTGTGATATACTCATACAATGAAGATACTTACTACATAGGAATAAAAAAGTGCACATGCACATATGTGTGTATGTGTATGTTGGTGATGCTATATGTTCATTATTTTGTTAGTTTTCTATTACTGCTGTAAAGGGTTACTACAAACTCAGTGACTTAAGACAAAAGTTTATTATCTTATAGTTCTGTAGGCCAAACATCTAATAAGGGTGTCATATGCTAAAATCAAGGAGTCCCCAAAGCTGCGCTTCTTTCTGGAAACTCTGGGGATGGATTCATTGTCTTGCCTTTTCTAGCCTCTAGAGGCCACCGCACTCCTTGGCTTGTGGCCCCTTTCTCCATCTTCAAAGCCAGCAATGGTAGGTCTAGTCTTGCTCACATTATAGTACCCTGACATCGACTCTTCTTTTTCATCCTTCTTCCACTTTTAAGGACTCGTGTAACTACATTGGACCTACCCAACAATCCAGGATAATCTATATTAAGGTCAGCCAACCAGCAACTGTAATTCCATCTGCAACCTTAATTCCCTTTAACATGTAGCATAACATATTCATAGGTTCTGGGGACTAGGGTGCAGACACAGTGGGGAGAGGAGTGTGTTATTCTACCTACTTCAGTTGTATTACTTGAAACTTTTCTATAGGTTCAGGTTTTTTAAGAATAAAACTCTGAAGAAAAACCTTTAAAATAGATAACTCTGAGGATTCTACCTAAAAAGCTACTAGAATTAATGAGTTTATCGAGATCACAGGATACAAGGTCAAAAAGCAAAAATCAATTCCATTTCTACATACTATCAACAAACAATTAGAAATTGAAATGTTAAAAATATCATTTGCAATAACATCAGAAAATATTAAATGACTTAGGAATACAGCTAAGAAAATATGTGCAAAATTTGTATAACAGAAGCTACAAAACACTGATGAGAGAAATTAAAGAGAACCTAAAGAAATGGAGACATATACCCTGTTCATGGATTGTGAGTCTCGACATTGTTAAGATGCCCATTCTCCTCAGATTCATCTACAGAGTCTGTACAGTCCCAGGCAAAATTCCAATGGGCTCTCTTGTTCTAAAGTCTATATGGGAAAACAAAGAACCAAGAATACTCAAAACAATTTTGGAAATGAATAGTGAGGTTGGAAGGCTCATACCACCTGATTTCAGGACTTACTACAAAGCTATTTATCTTAAGGCTATAAATCAAAACAGGATGGGATTGGCATAAGGACAGACATATAGATAAATGGAACAGGATAGAAAGCCCAGAAATAGACACACACATAGATGATCGATTGATTTTTGACAAAAGTATCCTTAAGGAGCAGAAAACAGAAATTTCTTGGGAGCCCAAACTGTCCACCAAGGCCTGGTCTACCCCATGGGTAGTGAAGGCCCCATCTCTAGAAGTGTGGAAGAGGCTGGACAGCCTTCTGTCCTGAACAGACCCCTCCCAACAAAGGTGGATGCAGAAGTTCTCTGCCCCAGAGCCCTAAGGCTGCTGAGGCAGAGGAAAGATGTTGCTGTCCGAGGTGCTGAATGCGCACAGTTCACCAGATCCTGCAGCCCTCCCGATCTGGGATCTGGGATCTGGGTTCTGGGATTAGGATAGCCACGACTCTCCATGGCCCTGATTTTGCTTGTTTTATGTTCTGCTTTGATGAATGTTTTCTGTTTGCATGTGCTATCCAGTTTTTAAGGTTAAGTACTTGTTTATTATGGAAATGTCAAACATATACAAAACTAGAGAAAAGGGTTAAGTGAACTTCTGTGAACTCATCACTCAGTGTCAACTGTTATCAATCCACGTTTCATCAACTCTCAGTCACCCGTCCCCACCCAGATTATTTTGAAGCAAATCTCACGTATTATTTCATTGATAAATATTTCACTACAGATCTCTAAAAGATAAAAACTCTTCAAAACACACGTTCCCAATATATTAACACAGCTAAAAAGTAATGAATGTTCCTTAACATCACTAAATACTTGGTTAGTTTACAAGACTGGATTTAAGGGTGGGATTCAAAGTTCAGAGGGGTTGAGGTATCTTCCTGGGGATTCCCAGTGTAGCCAGAATTTAGTGCTGGGGCAGAGGTCACCCCACTAGCATCACGTGATCCCAGCCTCAGTTTAGCACATACCAGCCTGCTTGGCACAGATGACATTAAGCGAGACTGAGGCACAGACTGCTGGCTCAGGCAGGTAGTCACACTCACATAGTGGCCCCTGAGGACACCAGTGCCCAGGAACTACATGCTCCAACCACACTCCTGCCCAGACAGATGGCTAGATCAAGATCAATTACATCAGAATCCCTGCAGAAGACTCCTCAGTATTTCCACCCAGCATTCTAGCGTTCAGACAGAATGGAACCACAGCCTGACCTGGGTTTGAATGCTAACCCCACCACTGACTGGCTGTGGGACCTGGGACAAGGCACTTCACCTCTCTGAAGCTCAGATTCCTTGTAGGTTTAACTTACCATAGGCCACCTCCAACCTGCCTTTGCACCTACAGTATCCCCTCCTGGAATAACTTTCCGCCAAACCAAATTCTAGGCTTCCAACAAGACCTAGTTCAGAAACCCATTCCATTGTGGGTAATCCCTTCCTGGAATCATCTCTAATACAGTGATATTAATTGTCTATGTAATGGGCTCAGAGAAGAGCTGGAGGCCCCTTAGAAACCAGCTGGTCCAACCCCTGATTTTAAAGATAGGAAATGAGGAATTGATCAAGGACAGAACTTGCCTGGCATCCTACGATGCTGGTGCACAATGAAGCTGTAATGGTCTAGGGATCTCTCTGCTTCCTGGAGCACAGACTTGGGCATTTCCCGCTCTACCACTTATCAATGAACATAACCCTTCTGCGCCTTTGTTTCCTCATCCATAAAATGCAGAGTATATTACCAAACTCCCAGGGTTGCTGTGAGAATTGAAATGATGGGTTTTGTAAAGTGTAAAGTGAGTGTACATGTAAGGGTTAGATTCCCTATTATTTCCACAGAAATGGAAACAGAGGCATGTGAGCTCCTTGGGGGCAGGGATCTGCCTCAGGCACCAGGACACACCCTGCAGACAGTTGGCACTCAGAAAACCAGGCTGGGGCAGGGGTTTGCAGTCAGCCTGGGAGGTGGATTGTGCCAGGGCTCCAAGGCCCAGAAAGGTGCTTGGCTGGAACACCGAGAGAAAGAGGAGGGTGGTGGACCCATGACTTAAGCTCTGCTGATGGGAGACCATGGCATGGGTCTAGAAAGGGCCTTGATATCACACAGCTCTGGGCCCCATCACAGCTCCCCTGAGTTTTCTCTGGACTGTCCCTCACCCAGGGGTGGTGTAAGGCTCAGAGGAGGCCCAGTAGTCCTTCTAGTCCGGTGCCTAACACAGAGCAGACATGAAGTTAGTGCATCTTCTTGCTCCCTCTTTCCTACCATATGATGTAGTCTACAAGGAGCATTTACTTTTCTCAAGTAAATATTTCATGAGGTATGTGCTGTTATCTCCATTTTATGCAGGGGGACCCTGAGGCTCTGAGAGGTGAGGGAATTTCCCTAGGTTACATTAATGCTCAGTTGCAGGGATGGGACTTCGACCCAGGGCAACCTCAATTCAGAGTCCTAGATCCCTCCTTTCCTCTGTAATGCCTCAGGGCTCTGTGCTGGGTGGCTATGTAGGTTGACAAGCCAGGAACTCTGACCTGGATCAGTTCCTGGGCTGGCTGCTTTGTCAGCTGAGCCACCTCCAGGCTTAAGGAAGAACACAGCACTGTTGGTGGATGGTGGCTCAGTGAAATCCACAGGGGTTGCCCAGGCTAAGCCCATTCATTCTGAGGCTACATTCATAGAAGTGGTGACCAGGAGGTGGGAGGTGAAAGGCAATTTAGGTCCAGTACCGGTCACATCATATCAGGGGCAGCGCTGGACTCCATACTCCTAGAGGGATTTGAACAAATTAGGGTTAAGGGGTTGTACTTTACTGAGCAGCAAGTCTGGGTTGGGGATGTCCCTGATGAATGGTTGTAAGGCACAAGCTATTCACTGTGGAGAAGAGCAGCCTCAGAGGCGCCAGCTCACCACCTTTCTATCCCTGCCAGGCTGTCCCCAGGCAAGCAGGTGCATGGGCCCAGAAGCACAGAGCTGGGATCAATGGAGAAAGCCACAGGCAGTCAGATTTTAAAGCCATGTGAGAAAATGTCTAAGAGTTCAAGAGAAGAGAAAGCAGGGAAGTACTTATAAACTGTAAATCGCTGTCAGCGATGTCTGCGAATTATCTCTGCAACCCACAAGCTGTGAAGAGGTGACCCTGATGCATGAGCCACAGACCAAAAAGAAGTGTTCAGAGCAGAGTGTTATCAGCAATTGAGATATTCAACCAAGTAAGCTAGAAACATTTAGTGACATGCTGCTTCAGAGAAGGAGAATGATGAAGAGGAAGGTGGGAGTGGCCAAATATCTTTCTCCATCGAAGACACAAAATAAAGCAAAGGGGGCAAAGATGGCCCTAGGGCAAGCCCCAAAGAACCAATGAGAGGGGAGGTGATAAAGGGAGGTCTGTTTGCCCCTGGAATAGAGGTCCATGTCCTTGATAGGGGACAAAGGACAGGGGAAAAAGAATACTCTCAGAGGCCTCCTGAGCATCTAGATCCTCAACCTGGAGACCCAGGTGACCAGTCCTCCCCTTTCCATAGGCAGAGGAAATCCCAAACCCAGCACCTGGGAACAGGGACAGGGGGTCCCAGCTCTGGATGGAGAGAATCCTTGGGGTTTGGACATCACCTGACTCAAGGTAGCACAGCCTCATTCATGACAGCAAGAGGGGACAAAAGTGAGCTCAGACCCAGTGGATCCTAGATCCTAGAGATGAGCAGGGAGGTGGACCCTCCTGCAAGTCCTCCCTCTCTCTGCCTCTTCTCTCCCTTTCAACCTCCCACCCCCACCCCAGCCCTCCTATGCTCCATTCACCCACTCTGCACTCACCTTTTTGCTTCCCTGCTCCCAACCCTCCAATGACTGCCCAAATCCAACGTCCTGATCACCGTGACAGTGGCCTCTGTGACCCAGCCTCTGCCTGCCCTCCACCTGCCCCATTGCTCACAAGGCTCCGGCCACACTGGCTACCTTCCGTTTCTTAAACACATCGACTGCATTCCTATCTCAGGGCCTTTGCACCTGCTGTTCCCTCTGCTTGCAAAACTCTTCCCCCAGCTCTTTGCCTCTCACCTGAGGCCTAACCCCCAACATCATCTTCTAGGAGGGGCCTTCCTGGACCACTGATCCAGGGTCGCTCCCACCCCACCCGACCACCATCATGTCCACCCTCTTTTGCTCTCCTCACAGCACTGCTGCTCCTCAGATGATCTTATTTTCAGTTTCCAGTTGGCTGTTTAGCATCTGCTCCCCGCCCCAACCCACACCAGAATGTAAGCCTTGTTCACTGTTGTGACCCCAGAGCCTACAACGCACTAAGCAAAAATCAAATGAATGAATGAATGGACGAACGAATGAACTAATGAATGACTCATTATCTCTTTTGTTCGGATTTATTCCTTTGCTCCCTTTTTCTCTTGTGCATGCCTCCATTTCCCCACCCTCCCCATCCCTGCTCGGGCTGAGTGCCTCCTAAGGGCCTGGCCAAGACACAGTGTGGGTTCTGCTCTGAGGACAGGAAAGGGATCCGCTCCCAGGAGAGGCTAGAGGAGGGCTGGTGTCCCAGTCTCCTCTCTGCCTGAGAAAGAAAGGGGCCTGGGAGTGGGCTGTGTGCAGGTACTAGTAAGGAATAATGGTGCTGGCAGCCAGGGGCCCTTGGACACTCCGATGGGACACATGTGGGTGGGATTCTGAGAAGATTTTGATCCCCCTCTCTCCTCCCACCCTCGCATCTCCTGCTGGGGGCTCCCGCTGGATGTACCCAGTAGGAAGTCAGAGATCAAGGTTGCAGGAATGAGGCAGACCATGGGGGTCACCCTGGGGCGAGTGCCAGACAAAGGAAGTCAGAGAAAGGATCTGAGGGGAGGCACACCCCAACCCATCATTTCCATTTGCCTTCCAATCACTGACACTTTCTCTATCTTCTGTAAAGTGCTCTGCAAACATCTCAGCAAAAGCACTGGAACCCTGCTTCTCAGCAGATGCTGCCCCCGAGTCCCCCTACATGGAAATTCAAGAACCAAGATGTGTGTCTCAGCTCCTACCTTCCTTTTTCCCTCTGATGACAGGGTGACCTGGACACAGCGACCAAGGGACACACCAACAGGCTGGGCCTCTCCCAAAAAGAAGTCCTTGGGCCACCAGGAGCTGGCTCCAAGGAATAGGGGCTCCAGAGGGGCTGGTGGGGCCTCTTCTGGCTCCTGGGGGCCACACGCCCACACAGTCAGAGACAAGAGTCTGAGGGGAAAGGAAGGCTGCTCAGCAGACAGCTCCACACTGGGCTCTGAGCTCCGGAAGACTAGTCAGGACTCGAGGACTGAGGGCAGATCTGGGCACAGGATGAGGGCTAAGACAAGGACCAGGAGAGGCCAGTCACTGGGCTGGCCCTGCTTTGTGCCCCTCAGGCCTGATGGGGAGGTCTGGGCTCCTTGGCCAGGTTCACAAGAAGAGCTGCCCCAGGCCAGAGGGGGCTGGTAATGGGCAGGCTGCGGAAGAAGGAGAAGCCAGTGAGTGCAAGGTTTTAGAGCCCAGGGACGGGCAAAGGGCAGGGTGAAGCCCTGTGGGGGCAGCCCTCGCATTCGGTGAGCCCTGGGTCACTCTGCTCCCGGATACTGCCAGGAGGAAAGCCCTGAGACCCTTACTCTGGCCATGCGGAGAGGGGCGGGAAGGTTCCAGGGATGGCCATCAAGTGGCTTGGAAGGACGCCAGGGTCTCTAGCCAGGTGAAGGAGAGATAGGCAGCCCCAACCCAGACCCCAGAGAGCACAGGGAGGGACCTCTGGAAGGCTGTTGGAAGGGCTGATGGGGATCTGGCCGAGCAGGGAGATGCACTCGTCCTCTGGGAGCCGGTCCCGCAGCCTGACCTGTGTGAGAGGCCAGCTCCGGCATCCAGGCCCAGCACGGGTCTGGCAACACAGCAGTGACCAAAGCTATGCCAGAGACTACATGGGGATGTACATGGGGAGAGAAGGACACAGATGGTGTGGACGGCCTGCCCAGGGTCTAGAAAAACAGTGGTGCCTTGCTCCCCCAGGGAAACCACACCTGCTCTGCCCCAGGCCCGTCCCCCCGCCTCACCTGACCAGTCGGAGGAGCTGGTCCTTTGACCTGGAGTAGATCTCGAGGGCCAAGCCCTGCAGCACGCCCCGCATCCACCACAAGTCGGCTGGCAGATCAGGCAGCCATGCCACCAACCTGGAGGAAGGGGCGGCAAACGCTTCACTCAGCTAAGCCTGAGCATGTGGCCTGGCCAAGCCCACCTTCCCCACAGGCCCAGAGCAGAGCCAGGGGTCCCTGCACTGGAGGACCTGAGGCACCAGGCCTAAAGGAAGTGGAATAGAGGTGAGAAGCGCCCACCGCAGAGCTGGTTATAACTCCGCGGGGCACAAGCGTGAAGCCCACGGCAGGGAAGGGCAGGGCTCTGGGCCCAGCTCCCCTGCTCATCAGCTGTGTGACCCAGGCAGGTCAGGGAACCTCTCTGAGCTTCAGCTTCCTCGCCAGCCAAAAGGCGACCATCAGCTTGCCTGCAGTTCCTAACCTCCTCCCTCTCTCTGTCCCTCCTTCCCTTCCCCAGCCCTGCCCTCCTTACTCCACAGCCCTCCATCCACTCTCCCCTGAGCAGCCGGTGACATGCCTGAAATATACATCCGATCACAGCCCTTTCTTGCTCAAAACCCTCCTGTGGCTCCACACCTGGGTCCTGTCGGGTCAGCAGAGGACCAGGTCATCCAATTACAGCAGAGACAGGGCCTGGCTGGGCACCATCTCAGACTCACTGGACACAGCAGGGCCTCCCCTCAGTGTGCTGCCTTCAGCAGAGCCTCTCAACCAGGACCTCAACCAGGCAGACAGGCCACAGGGTGGAGTATGAGAAGCAAAAACATAAGCTAGACCATCACCTCCCTTGTTCTGGACTGTCTGTCTCTATTATTACAACCTACATGTTGAGCATGTAGGTTACCAAAAAAAAAGCTAAGTCTGAATTTTCCTATGGTCTGAACAGGTTTCTCCGTCAGTGCTCATATATGGACTTTTTTTTTTAGCTGAAAAGTCCAGACTTTGCCCTTATCCTTTTTGACTTCAACCTGCAGTTTCAATCTAACAGCTCAGCATGAGGAGAATCTGAGTTAGCAGAAAGCTCTCTCCTGGCTTTGGGCCACTGGCAATTACAGCAGCAGGGCTGATCCAGTCATTAACTCAGCATGGAGCAAAACAGAGAGACCTGTGACTCACTGTCATAGACCTTTTTGGGAATAAAAAATTTTTAAAAAACACAGCTCTCCCTATGACACTTCTCTACTGAAACCCTTTGCTGCCTTCCCACCACTGTTGGGATAAAGACCACGCTCCTCATGTGGCTATAGAGCCCTGCCTGTCTAGCCCCCACCAGCCACTGCCACACTGCCTCACCATCTTATTTCCTCTGCCTTCTGCCCCAGGACCTTTGCACATGCCATTCCATCCCTCTGGAATGCTTTTCCCTTCCTCTTTGCCTGGTGGACTCCTACCCATTCTTCAGATTATAACTCAAAAGTTACCTTCTTTAGGCAGCCTTCCCTGACCAGATAGCCCCTAGGGTGAGCTATCTCAGTTCACGGCCAGTGTAGACCTCTTTTAGGAATCACAGCCAGTATAGACCTCGCTGGGTATCTCTAGGCAGAGGTGTGATTGCACAGGTGAGGGTGTGATGGTTTGTGGGCTGTGAGTTCCACAAGGCCAGGGCCTGGGTCTGAGTCAGGGCTGCCTCCCTATCCCCAGCCAAGGCTTGGCCCCTGGGTAGGCCCTCAATATAACTATTGGTGGAATGAATGAACAAACAGTGCCGAGTGATTCATTAATCAGCAAAGTTAGAATGGTTAGTGAGGGTTTAACCACAACCAGTCAGCCCTGGAAGGGCCTTGTTTTATAGAAAAGGAAGCTGAGGCCCAGAGAGGTCAAGAGACCCAGCTCAGGCCACACAGCTAATCAGAACCAGACCAGCCCCCAGAGTTATTTCTCCAGAAACAGCACATTTCCTCTGAGGCTCTAACAGGTAGAGCAAAGGGCCAAAGGTCCTAGAGACAGGTGAGGGGCCAGAGCATTGACCAGGAGGCCCGTTTCCGATCCATCGGTCACAGCTGCTGCATCATCTCCCCACCAGTCCCATCCTGCAGAGGAGACCCCCCGACACTCCTCTGGGTTGTGCAACCAGCACCAAGCAGCCCGGGGAGGCCAGCCAGGCTCTGTCCACCCAGCGGGCTGGCTGCCCCTCCTGCCCTGGGCACTGGTCTCCACCACAGCCCTGATGGCAAGCCAGGCCCTTCCCAGGACCCCCGGCTGAGCCTCACCTTCTGCTCCAGATGTAAACGTACTCGAAGGGTAGTGTGTAGGGCAGCAACAAGTAGGTCAGTGCCCGCCCAAGGCCCGACCGGCAGAAGCGTGCCCAGGTGCTAGGGTCCCGCACACATGCTTTCTTCAGTGCTACGAGAGAAGCTGGGGCATGACCACCCACCCCTCCAGCCAGCCCCTCACCATTACCCTTAGGGCAGGTGGCCTGAACCCCTTCCCACCTCACACAGTCCACAAACTATGCCCACTCCCCCACCCCTATCTGCAGAGAAAGAGACAGCATTGATCAAGCCCCCAGTTTGAGCCAGCAGAGGTCTGGGCACTCAGCTTGTGCTCTCTCCTTATTGTCCCCAAACCGGAAGGGCGTGCCCCTTTCACAGATGAGGAGACTGAGGTTCAGAGTAGGGAAGTGACTTGCCTAAAGACCAGGCCAGGAAATGGCAGGGTCGCCAAGACAGACCCAAGGACTCAGGCTCCCCGAGCTCTTCCCATGTCTCCCGCCGCTCTGCAAAGTCTGTTGCACCCCCTCCCAGGACGGGCCACGTGTGCCCCCCGTACCTCCCTTGATGACAGCAACACATCAGGGTTATTAACAGTAGCAGCTGCAGGAAGGACAACAACCCCTTCCCGAGCCCCCTTCCCCTGAAATGCCCAGGGTACCAAGGACTGGCATCCTGGCCAGGGCAGAGCCAGAGCCCAAATCCTCATCTTCAGACCGTGGCTCGGCCTCCAACCTTGACTCTGGCTAGTGCTGTGGAGAGACAGCCGCTCGGAGGGTTCACAGACGACACAGCACGAAGACCCGCTCCTCGTTCCCCTGCCATGGGTCCCAGGCTGAGTCCCTCCCCTTCCCTGAGCCTACGTTCCCTCCTCTGAAAAGTGGGGCTCCTGGCAGTACCCGGCTCCCAGGCAGGTGGGCCAGGATTAAGGGAGGTCTGTAAGGGCCGGTCCGATAACTAACTCCCAGTCCCGGGGCATGCTGGCGGTGGTGGCCCATCGAGGAGATGGTTCTCTGGTGCTGCCATGTGGCCGCAGGGACGCAGCCTCAGCTCCCGAGCTCCAAGCTTGGCCCTCAGGGGCTCGCCACAGATCCAGGCCCATTTTTGCAGGCCCTGTATGGTCTCTGGCACGGAAAGAGGCGCCCTCCCTGTCCCCTTCGCCCACCCACACTGTCCTTGCTCTAACCTCAACCACCATCAGCTCTCCTCCCAGGCTTCCCCCCTCCCCCTGCCCAGCCTGTCCCCTCCCAGCTAGGTGCGGTAAACGCCGGACCTACCCTTCAGAGCAGTAGTGAACCCTGAAAAGGAGGGGTTGCCCCTAGTAGGCCGCCCCCCCCAGCGGCTCCCCATCCCTCTCCTGCCGCTTTCAAAGCCACCTGCCTGACCCTCCCAGCCTCTGCCACCCTGGCCCTCAACCACGACACTGCCCCCATCAAACCCAGGACATCTGCACACGCTGCACCTTCTGCCTGGCCGACTCCTCCTCTCCGGTCTCACTTAAGATGCTGTTCAAACCCACATCCCCGTCACCATGACATACGCCTGGACCCTTCTGCTGCTGCAGTTGTGACTTTGGGGTCACTAAGCAGGAGAGCAGACCAAATGGCTCAGAGTGGAACTCCTGCTTGGGCTATTTGTTAGCTGTGTGACTTTGGACAAGTCACTTAACCTCTCGGGGCTATGGTTTCCTCATCCATATAATGGGGACAATCCAGTGCCATCCTCAGAGTACTGGTGGGAGGATGAAATGAGTCCATGTCCACGTGGAGAGTCCAGAACCTTCTGTGTGTGCCTCTCTCACGTCCCTATGTACTTCCTGCCCTTCCCTGGGCCGTGGGCAGAGACCTGGCTTTCTGAGGCACAGATTTGTGTTTGAATCTCCCATCTGCCTCTCCGAGCTTCGGTTGCGTCGTCAGTGAAGTGGGGTAAGGAAAACACGTAGGCCCATGGTTGTGGTGCGGAGTGACTGCCACAACAGGTAGAAAGGCCCTAGGACCACACTTGGCACTCAGTAGGTGCTCAATAAAGGAGTCCTATCCTCTTCCGGCCCCTGAGCACCTGCAGGGCAGGGTCTCTGCACGCCCCCCCACCCCCCGGCCCCTGTGTGCAGGGCATGGGGTAGGTGAGCAAGTGCATGAAAGAAAAGGCAGTACCGGCCTCCATCTCTGGTGAGAGCTGCTCAAAGTCAGGCACATCCTTGACCAGCACACTGGGCACCGCCCAGTTGAGAGACAGGCCCCTCTTCTGGCCTCTGTCATGACCGGCATCCTGGCTCCCATCAGCTGGGGCTGGGGGATCCCTCGACACCAGCATCCAAAGCACTGGTTCCTTGGTAAGTCCTGGGTCAGTGGAGAGGAGGGATATGATGGGTCAGCACGTCCAGAGCCCCCTGGTGATGGTAACAGTCCCTGGCTCTCCATGCCACCCATCCCCCTCGATCCCCAAACCCAGTTCTGGGGACCTGCTTGCTGCAGGATGTACCCACGGCTCCTCCTGAATGACCTCTTCCTGCTCTCCCCTGACCCTTCTCTGCTCCCCATCTCCTGTGCACTTTCTAGTGGCTCATGGGAGCCCGGACCCTGAAGACGCAGTCCAAGGTTCAAACCCTGATGTCAACACCTGTTCACTAGGTGATCTAACTGCCCTGTGCCTCAGTTTCCCTCTTTGAGAAAGGAGAAAATGAAAATCTGCTTCATGTGGTTGTTCTGAGAATTAAACAAGACAAACACCTAAAGCTCAAGCCCAGATCTGGGCACGTATTAAGTGCTCAGCAAATTCTTCCTGCTGCTGTATGTTTGGGGTAAACAACATGGGTCTGGAGCCAGATGGCCTGGGTTCAAATTTCAGCTCTACCATGTGAAGAGCATTGGATGACATCCAGACTCTCCAGCTGAGAAGACCTCTGTAGCCCACCCACTGTCCGATGAACACACACACACACGCACACACGCACACACACACACATGCATGCACATGCACACACACATGCACACGCACACTCCTGAGGCCATACTGAGTCACGTGCCCCGAAGGTGCTCGCCTCTGTTCCTTTGCTCTCGCTCTCCCTCTGCTTGGAATGCCCTCTTCCTTTCTGTCTTCAACCTTTCCATAGTCTTCATAACTCTTCAAAGCCCAGCTTATCTGTTGCCGCCTCCAGGAAGCCCTCCTTGCCCACCCTCCAGGCCGGGTCAGGTGCCCCCTTCTGAGCATCCCCTCCATCTCCATGGGGAGAGGTCCCCCCACAACAGTCTAAGAGCAGCTCAAGAGCAGGACGCGCGTGTGATCCTCTCTAGGTCTCCAGCCTCCAGCTGAGGCCAAGCACAGAGCAGAAGCTGAGTGAGAGAACGAGTGAGCTGAGGTCCCTAAACGCACAAACACCTGGAAAGCAGGATCTACTTGGATGCCCAGCGACTATGGGGGCTACCACCTACCACGTCTCTCTAGGAACCTGAGGGCGTCCAGGTAGCCTTGTCTGCAGCTGTCCGCTACTACCTGCCAAAACAGGTCAGAGTAGGATGGGGAAGGCCTGGACTTGCCCCTCGAGCTGTGGTCACAGTCCAGAGACTTGTCTTCCACTGGAAGCAATCCCCGCCCAGCCCGCACTCCCCAGGAACCCCCTCCATGGGCTCAAGGACCCCAGTGCTGGGCGGGGAGGGCCACGGGACTGCAGGCAGGACGAGCTCCCCCCTCTAAGACTCCTTGGTGGCCGCTCTTGCTCCAGACACTCCGCTCTCTGGTCTCAGTTCTCTCCTCTGGAAAGTGGGATAAGTAGGCCTGGCCCAGGACACCCGGGACACTGCCTGGTTCCTGTGGGTCAATGCATGGTGGTTGCCTTCGCCCTTTGATGTTTATTTCCAGAACCAGCCTGAGATAGCAGAGGAAATTGGGGGCCCACACCCACCTGTCTCAATCGGACAGAAGGCAGGTCCAGAAGGCAGCTCTGCCTTCCCTTGCTGTGTGGCCTCAAGATGGCCACTCCACCTTGAGAGCCTCAGCTTCCTAGTCTCTAAGATGGGGCTGAGATTTTCATTCTACCACACAGGTATAGGGAAGATCAGAGTAAATGAACATGATCTTGTTTCATAAATTATAAAACACTACAGAACTGAGGTGCCTAGCTGGTTCAGTTGGTAGAGCAGGGGATTCTTGATCTTGGGGTCATGAGTTTGAGCCCCATGTGTGGCATAGAATTTACTTAAAGTAAAAAAAACAAAACACTACAGAACCATGGAATGAATGAAGGAATAGGGGAGGGCCAGGACATGGTTGGGGTAGAGGAGCAGGTTATGGTGATAAACTATTTGTTGTCAAATTACCCATTTTCCAGAAATACCAAGGGAATAAAACAAGAAATCTAGGTCTATGGTCCCTTTTTGTCTGTCCTTATGCCTCGCCTCCATGGGGATGGTAAATGTGGCCACAGTCTAGGGCAGTGGTTGAGAGCATGGGTCTAGGCTAGCTGAGGATTTGAAGTCTGGCTTTGCTGCTTCCAGGCTGTGTGACTTTGAACAAGTTGCTTAACCTCTCTGAGCCCTGGTGTCCTCCCTTGAGAAACAGAGGGTACTAGCACCTTCTCACAGAGCCTGACCCTGAGGAATACCAGCAGAGGCCTGGCTCACACCCCAGCTCAGCGGGGTTGGTGCTAGCATGCCTTGATGTGGGGCCAGTCCTAACTCAACATTCATCCAGGCAGGGGAAGAATAGTAAGGACACAACTTGAGCCCCATGTTGTGGGTTCAAGAACATGGCTGTAAGACTCAGAACATGTGTCCTAACTACCCTGAGGTGGGGGGAGGGTGTGGGGACACAGTCTGACTCACAGGACCCTGGATCATGGCCAAGCCTCTAACACCTTCAAGGTGGGCCCTGGGGCCAGACCTACCTCAGGGCTGGGGGGTATGAGGGCGACGAATCCCAGGAAAAAGTTCTTCTTGGAGATCTGGAAACTGGCATTGAAGGCATTCAGCTCATGCATGCCGGCCGAGGTGCTTTGGGCGCAGATGTCCACTGTCCCATGGAAAGGGGACACAGTGATGGTGGAGGAGGAGTCCGCAAAGGGCAGGTTGTTGCTCAGAGCCCCGTTGATATAGCGCTGCAATTCAGGTGGGCTGCCTGCTCAGGATGCCCTATCCTCTCCCCGCACTGCCACGGGGCCACCAGCCGGAAGTGGGCTGCAGCCGGTGACCTCTAGCTGCCCCTGAGCCCTTAGGACCATCTACCCCAGGATGCTCTGAGCACCACCCCCCCCCGGAGCAGAGGGAGGGCCCTGGCACACAGTAGGAGCTCAGGGAGCACAGTTCCCTCCACCCACACGCCTTTCAGCAGAAGGTACACTGGGCCCCCAGAGCACGGGGCAGGGACTCAGTCATCAAACCCCCACAGTGCACTTACCTCCCCTCTGAATTCGGGGGGAATTGTCCCACAGTAGAAAGGAAAGTATAGGGTGCAGACCAGAGCCTGGGAAAACAAGTCAGCGGAAACACCATTATTCACGCTCCTGGTGTTCAGAACCTGTTCTGGGCATGGTGTCTAACCCCAGAGCTGCCTGTGAAGTTTGTTGGCATTAGTCTTGTGTTCAGGGGAGGGAAACGAGGCCCAGAGAAGTTGTCATGTCCCAGCCAAATTCTCAAGGTTAAGAAGGTACTTGAATGCAGGCCTGTCATGACACCTGCCCTCCAATTCCTGCTGATGGATCCTTGCTCACTCGAGACTGCTGCTGTGTTCCCCCCCTTCCCAAGGGCAAACAGAGGCACCAAGTACCATTTATCCATCACCCAGCAGGCAGGAATTCTTCACCAACAATCTAGGTATGCCTCCCAAAGTGTGTTCCCTGGACACTGATCCAACCAGATGCATCTCAAATAAGAAACCCTGACTTCGGGACGACTGGGTGGCTCAGTCAGTGAAGTGTCTGCCTTCGGCTCAGGTCATGATCCCAGAGTCCTGGGATCGAGTCCCGCATCGGGCTCCCTGCTCAGCGGGGAGTCTGCTTCTCCCTCTGCCCCTCCCCCGCCTTGCTCGTGCACGCTCTTTCTCACAAAATAAATAAAATCTTAAAAAAAAAAAAGAAACGCTGATTTCTTTATCCATTTGGAAAACACCATCCACTCTTCCCCGTAGAGTCTCTGACAAGTCCAGCAATGAAAAAGATGCTTAACATATTAACATTTGGGGCTCAAGAGTCCTGTCTTGGAAGTGAGGGATGGTGTGGCAGGCAGCTGTCCTGTACATGGTGGGACACTTAGCAGCATCCTTGGCTTCTACCCACTAGGTGTCAGTACTTTGTACACACACACACACAGAATTGTGACAACCAAAAATGCCTCCAATGTTGTCAAATGTTCCTAGGGGGAAAAATCACCCCTGGTTGAGAACCACTGACCTAGGGCTTACCAAACTCATGGAGCATAGAACCTTGACTTGCAGTCTACTTGGAAATATCCCTCCAAACCTCTCTGGGAGATGCAGCACTCATCCTGGCTCTAACCAGTTGGAGATGCAAGCGGGAGCCTCATTCCCACAGATTAATGATAACGGTGACAGCAGCTAATGTTTACTGAGCACCTATTATGTGCCTGGCCCTGTGCTATGTGCCATACAGGCAAAGATGCTGGGATAACCTTTAGGGTCCCTAACTGGCTTCATCGAGAGCCCATGGACATCAGCTCGCGCCAAGGGACTGGCTCCTCTCCTGCACACACTGAGAATCCCGATCATCACAGACCCAGAGATAGTCCCCACGCTGGGTGCTGGGGTCAGCAAGATGAAGCAGATTCTGCATCACGGACCCCAGTCTGAGTGGAAGGCACAGACCCTGATAAGAACGGGGAGCAGAGCTCCGGGCCTCCCTCCCTGTCTCCCTACCTGCCTGAGCCCTCCCAGGGACCTAATCCCTACTTGGTCCACCTGACCACTCCCAGAGCCTGTCACTGGCCTCCCTCCCTGACCGTGTGGCTCTCTGTCACGACCTCCTGTTTTATAACAATCCTGGATTGTTTCCTAATCCACTGAGGGCAGGCGCCTCTCTGGAAAAGCAGGGGCCCTGAGTACAGAAGCTGGACTTTGCCCCCTCCTCAGCCATTCCCTTCTGTGTCCAGCCGAGGGGCCTTCCCAAAGCAAGATGGGAGTCTCCGTCCTCACCTTCTGGCCCCTCTGTACCGCTACTCTCTCATTTATAAACAAACCCAAGCCTCAAGTGACACCCCCCACCTCCCTGAAAGGAGTGTCTGCCTCTGGGAAGCACCTGGAAGTCACCATAGAGATGGAGCCCACTCACCTGCCACCACATGCTCACCTGGATGACTTCATCGCGGGTTGTGAAGTTGGTGACTATGATGTTGTGGCCATCGGGCCATCGGGTCAGCGAGATGCCCAGCTTCTGGGAGGCCAGGATATGAATGTTGGAAGGCAGGCTGTCCTGCAACTGCTGCCTAATGTGCTCAATGGGTGCGAAGGCGGGGTGGAAGATGATCAGGCTCACCTGCTCCACCTGCTTGACCATGCCCAGGAGATGGGAGCAGCAGAAATCTGTGCGCATGGGGAGAGGAGAGGGTCCTCAGTCACCCAGGGGGCCTGCCCACATCCGTCCAAAAGACTTGACCTCCCTCCCGGGTACCATGGGAGTGGACCGTCTTCCCTTCTCCAGCTCAGAATATCTGTCCCAGCCCTACGTTCAAACGCTCTGTCCACCCTCTGATCTTGGAAACAGCCTCCCCAGCTCCGATCAGTCCTCTGCGAAACGAGAGTAACCATACTCCTCAGGGTTCTTATGAGGGTCCCATGGGATCATGCTGGATGTAAAGGGCGCAGGGCAGAGCGCCGGCACGCCCCTCTCCGCGCCCTCCCTCCGGCGTGGAGCCCGCGTGCCCCCCACGCCCCGCCCCCCCCAGCCCGCGCCGTCCCCCACGCACCGACGGACTTGCCCGCGACGAGGCAGACGGCGTTGAGCGCCCCGGACGAGGAGCCGTAGAAGCGGCGGGCGCCCTGGAGGAGGTGCGGGGCGCGCTCGCTGAGGCAGCGGGTCACGCCCACATGGTAGAGCCCCAGGAAGCCGGCGCCCGAGAAGGACAGGCTCCAGCTGCCCTCGTCCTCGTAGCAGCGCATGGCGGTGAGGCCGGCCCGGGCAGTCCGCGCTGGAGGAGCGAGCGGAAGTGCGGCCCAGATGAAAGGCTCGGGCGGGAACCCGGCCCCGCCCCACGCGCCCCCGCCCCGCCCCACGCTGCGTCACCCGCCGCCGCAGCCAATGAGGTCCCCGGGCCGCGACGCCCCGCCCCCCCAGGTGTGCCAGCTCGCTGGCGCGGGGTGGGGGGTGTACCCTGGCGTCGCCCGCACACGCCCGCTGGGGGGCGGATCACGGGCCGCGACTGCGGGTTGACCGGCCCCGGGGCAGTGGCACCGGCTCTCCGTCTGATCGCTGGTAGCAGAAGCATTATTCCCGCCCTCATTTTACAGATGGGGAAACGGACGGGCCCTGAAGGCAAGTGCTAGCCAGGAAGTGGCAGACACCTGGCACAACACCTGGCCTTTGGAGTCAAGCCGGACTTCATTCTGAACTGTGCTGGTTCAGGTACCAAGGACAGCCAGAGTCCGCTGCCACGAGCCATGTGACTTTGCCCAAACTCCTTACTCTCTCTGGGCTGCAGTTTGCCTGCATACTCTGAGGCCCTTGGATGCGAGGACCCACAGAGCTGTTTCTGCTCTGATTGCTGCTCCTCTGGGGCAGACGCACCATCGACTGGCCAGTCCTGGGGGGTGGGATGACAGCCGGGACAGTAGGCACAGGCACTGTGCTAAGTGCTCTTTGCAGTCACCCTCACAACGCTGTGTGGGTCAGGACCGCTGTGCCTATGTTCATTTAGGGACATTGAGCCCTGGAGAGGCTTAGGCACCCATATGGCCAGGAAAGACCTCCAAGAAAACGTGCCCACACCCTTAAAACTGGGGCAGTGGTTCTGGAAGTCAAGCAGGCAACGGGGGAAATTAAGTACCCCAAACAAATTCTTTGAGGCGTCCACAAGGATGTTGTGGAGGAGGAAGAGGGAGGTCATAGGTGACTCTCCCCACCACTACCACCTCCCCAGGGAATGGATGAATAACCACAATGGGACAGTTCATGGAAGGTCAGAGAGCCTCACATGTGATGAGCAGAAGAAGAATGAGGTTTATTGCCTGGCGCCATTTATGCAAACATTTAAAAACACTCCCAACGCGTTGCTAGGTATTTTTAAAACAGCCTGAGACATGGATTGGTAGATCACACCATATATATATATATATCAGAAGGTGTGCAATGGGGAGTGGAAGGCAAGGGAAACAGGTGTGTGTATGGGGGGGGGGGTCAGCCAGAATTGCACTCAGGCTCAGGACCTCCCTGTACCACTTCCAGACTGAGTAAGGGGCAGACCCATGGAATAGACCCTCCTGGACTCACCTCTGGCAGAGTGCCTGGAGGCCTCTTTCCTTGGAGGTGGGAGCTGGGAGGTCAGGAGAGGCTTTATGGGCAGACCCGTGAAGGCTGACAACCTTCCTTTGCAAGCATTTCCCTCCTACCTGACACTGGGCTAAGTGCTGTCTCATTTTATCTTCACAACAGCCCTGCGAGATAGAGAGTACTACCAACCCCATTTTGCAGATGAAGAAACTGAGACATAAGCCAGGAACCCAAGAAAGCCCAGCCAGGAAGGGTTGAGCTGGCACTCCATGGCCTCCTTGTCACCTTAACAATAGAGAAGTGTGGGAGCAGGAACTGGAGGTGGGGGTGTCTAAGCTTCAGGCTGGGGGAGTCCATAAGGACCAGGCCGGTGGGCATGAGGTTTCACGACTCTGGGAGTGGAGGTTTCTCTGCAGGAATCAGGGCAGAATAGTGCTTCTGGGAGAATTCTGGAAGACTGACCCTGGAACATTTTCTTATGCCAAAAAAGTAAGAAAGTGTTTGAAAAATGATGAGGACTTTTCCAAAGGATACAGAAGCCAGCTTGTATAATGCAGATTAAGGGACGTTCCACTAAATAACCTACCCCTACTCTTAAAAAAAAAAAAAAAAAAAAAGGTTAAGATCATGAAAGATAGGGGTGCCTGGGTGGCTCAGTCGGTTAAGCATCTGCCTTCAGCTCAGGTCATGATCCCAGGGTCCTGGGATCAAGCCCCACGTAGGGCTCCCTGCTCAATGGAGAGCCTGTTTTCTCCCTCTCCCTCTGCCCCTACCCCCGCTCATGCTCTCTCTGTCTCTCTCTAAAATAAATAAATACAATTTAAAAAAAAAAGATCATGAAAGATAAAGAAATGCCCCCTGCCAAAGAAAGCTAAAGAGATGAGACAACTGAGTGCAATGCGTGCTCCTGGATTTGACCCTGGCCTGGAGGCAGAAAGAGCCAGGAAGGACATGATTGGGACAATTGACAACATTTAATGTGAACTGTGAATTAAATCATAGTGCTGCTTTGATGTTACACTTACCAATTTTAAACATTATACTGTGGATCCACAAGAAAACGTCCTGTTCTTAGGGAATACACTGAGATAGTTAGGGGTAGAGAGGCATGGTGTCTGCACCTAATTTCCAATGGTTCAGAAAAATACCTCTAACTCCCTGTACCTACGTCTACTTCTCCGTCTGCATCTTTATACAGAGAAAGCAAATGTGACAAGCGTTACTGATCCAAGACTCCCAGTAAAGGGGGCACAAGAGTTCTTTCTTTGCACAAGGCATGTAACATCCTTGAAAATGTGAGAGCATATCAAAATAGAAAGGAAAAAGACAGCAAACAGTTAATTCCTTCTGGTCCGGCTTGTGGGGACCTAGAGGGAGTCCGTCTGCCACCGTAAGTGGTGAGTCCTGTCCAGCACCAGTGTTTTAGTGGAGACTTTGGATTGGACACATATCGGATCCACGGAGGGTGCAATGATACCTCCATGGAAAGCCGGTCAGAGAATCTGACCTATGGCCACATCTCCTATTCCACAGGTTCTGCAGAGAGAGGTGGTTGCAGAAGCAGTAAATGTCCCCAAAGGGAAGAGAAATGTAAGAGTGAAGGTGAGGAGACCCCTCCAGTCACTCCCTAGTTGAGTAAGAAGGAAAAGAAGGACGAGGAGGCCAGAACTGCCCTAGCTGCGAGATTGGGACAGGGACACCAACAAAAAGAAGACAGAAGGGAGGAAGAAGTTTCAGAGCCACGAAGGCCACTTTAAGCACTGTTCTCTTTTTCTTGAAAGAATGGGGCAGAGGTCCCAGAAAGGGGGGAAAGTTCCAGAACATTGTGTTGCTACTGGCACTTGGGTAATGCTCTCACCTCGTCCTATTTTTAAGAATAGGGGTGATGAGGTCGGCCTCTTGCGAAGCTCCCCTTGGCCACTGGAGGCTTCCCCATACCCCGCAGGCCTCCAGGCCCCCTCTCTCTGGAGAGCCGAGAGCCCGGCGCCACATCTGGCCTGCACATCTGCCAGAGCTAGGTGCTTGGTCTAGGACGAGCCGTGGGGTCCGCCATGGGTTGGGGGCTGCAGAACATGGTCCTGTGGATGCACATCACTGGCATGGTCCCACCGCACATTCAGAAGTCTATTAACAATGACATGATGGTCACCAACGGCAATGGTGTCCTCAGGTTCCCGCAAACGTGTAAACGTGGCGACAACTGGATATCCTGCATTGAGCAACTGTACGAAGCCACATGGAGTCTGTCTGGCCGTCTGGAGAAAGAATGAGAACAGAACAGTAGAGGCTGTTTGCCATGACCCTGAGGACGCCTACTGTGGAATTGTTCTCGAAGATGCTGCTTCTCCAAAGTGTATTATGAAGCGGAAGAGGTGTTGGGTGAGACTTTACGTGTTCCTTAGCGCTGATGAGCACAATGACTAACTACCTCATTGTCTCAGAAGTTTTCCTGGGAACATGAAGAGCCCTGAGACAGAGTAATAAATGTAATCCAGACAGGCAAGCCCAAAAAAGAATTAAAACATCATAACAAAACACAAGCGAAGTGGTCAGAAGACTGTAACACAAAGAAAAATGCTGCTCCACGGGACATACATAAGGCTGAGGCTCTGTCCATGGAGAAATAGACATTCCTAAGACGGGTGATCATTTCTTGGGCAACACCTGGCTCGTTTCAATGTCGGTTGCCCTCCTAAAGCCACAGCAACAAAAGTAGCAAGAACCTACCTCCCAGGAAGGAACGCAAAGCATGATGAGCACAATGGAAGGAATGTCTAATGCAGCAGAAACAGAATCAGGGTTTTAATTGCCCAGAATGAGCAGTAATATGAAACTGAACTGATACACATACAGTTGGGCATATAGGTTCACACCGTCAACTGCAGAAGAGCAACTTACCGAAAAGCTGACATGGCATCTGTTCATAGGGTAAAGACCCGGGGGTTTACAGGTGAGTCAAGGTCATTCTAGATTCAGGGCGATCTGGCTGAGAGTATCAAAACAAAACAACGGAGCCAAACAAGCAAGCAGCAGTAGTCTTCAGCTGCACTCCTTGGAAAGGGCGGTGACAGTCCCAGGGTAATCTTTGGTCCACAGGTGATATTCCGGGTATTACAGCTGAGTCTAGCGAGACATGGAGAATCTGGAATAGCAAGATTGATTACATTTAGAAAGAGGACCTGGCATCTGTTGGGTGCCTGCTAGATGCTGGGGAGGCAGACTTTAGGGTCTGAGACATATGTCTTTTAAAGAGCAACTGAAGGGAACAGATGTTCAACCTGAGATGATTTAGGGAAATGGGTTATATGCCCATCAAGAGTGTAAGAGCTCGCTCATCCATCCCACAGAAGAAGGGACCATTTTGTTGTCTTTTGCTTTAGAGAATAGCATGAAAACCCATAAGACAAACAGGAAGGCCACGTTTGACTTAACATTAAGGACACATTTTTAGGGGTGTCTGGGTGGCTCAGTTGGTTAAGCATCTGCCTTGGGCTCAGGTCATGATCCTGGAGTTCCAGGATTGAGCCCCCCATCGGGGTCCCTGCTCAGTGGGGAGTCTGCTTCTCCCCCTGCTCCTTCTCTTTCTCTCTCAAATAAATACATAAAAATCTTTTGAAAAAAGAATACATTTTTATTTTCTTTTTCATCATGATACATGTACTCTTGAATCCCCATCACCTACTTCACTCACTTTGAGAAGAAATTTTTAAGTATCCCACTGTTTAGACTTTATCCTAATAGATCTGCAGATCAATGTATTGGGATTAAATTATGGTATGATTTACAGAGGAGTGTTAATAACATCTATTGTAACTTGTGGTCAGAGGTTTTATCTCTACCTCTCAGGAATATTCCAGAAGTGGTTGTCGTATACCAGACTAGACCACATGCAGGGTCCTTTTGTTGGGGAGAGAGGAAGGAAGGAAATCACGTAAGCCAGACTATAGACTAGAATGCAAGAGGTGGGGAATGACTTAGTTTTGAAATATGTATTATTGGAATAAAGCGATCACATGGCCTGGAGGGAAGACATCCTCTCGAAGTCTGTCCAGAACATCAAATAGTTCCTGTCACTATGTTGCCGGTTAAATTCAGGGTGTCTAGGTGGCTCAGTCGGTGAAGCGTCTGCCTTCGGCTCAGGTCATGATCCTGGAGTCCTGGGATGGAGCCCCTTCAGGTTTCCTGCTCAGTGGGGAGTCTCCCTCTCCCTCTGCCCCTCCCCATTGCTTGCTCGTGCTCCCTCTCTAGCTCTCTGTCTCTCAAATAAATAAATAAAATCTTAAAAAAAAATAAGTTCAATCCCCTATGCCCAGTGAGCTCACTGTCCTTCTACTGTTTAATTTCAATGATTTCTTATTGTTTGCCTGGAAAAAAAAAAAAAGGAGAATACGAGGGACGAAGGATGCAGATTTGACACTACTGACTTCCCCGTCCGTTCAGGCAGGGAAGCCGGGCCCCCCCACCCCACGCCGCCCCTGACACCGTCCCAGGCTGCTTTCAATATCACTGAGCGCTCCCAGTTTGCCTCTCTACACTGGTCTGTTACACAAGCTCATAAAAATAATGCCTGCTTGGTGGACGGGTGGAAACAAGCCACGTTGTGCACGGGATACAGTGGCCCATTCTGGTGTCAGAAAGCCTGTCAGCCCAGGCCTGGCAAGGACTTGCAGGGTGCTGTCTTGTCCTCCTGTGGCCTGGCAGCCCTCCATGCACCTCCCTGCAGCCTCCGTGCGTGGCCTCCTTCTCCTAAGTCCACTGGCCACTCGGATTTGGGCAGAGGCCAGATCAACCCCGTACCCTCTGGTTTTAGCCCTTATTTACTTTTAAAGGATGGAATTGTTCATTGCTGGGAGAATAAGACAGTGACTTCTGCTTATTAAAGTTTACTTGTCGAGGTTTTGAAGTTAAAAAGAGAAAAGAAAAGAAGGTGCAGGACCGAGCCCTAGGAGGGCCTGATGGACCACGATGGGGCAGCGCAGGGGGCACTGATCTTTAGCAGCCCAGCAGGCCTGGCAGGTTGGCATCGCCCGGAAGGACTGTGACTGGGAGCAGGTGGGAGCAATTCTCTGGAAGACTGTGAGAGGCGGTAGTTTAAACAGCAGAGGTCAATGGCGATGTGGCCAGGCCATCTGCGGAAGGAGGGCAGGGAGGAGGTGGGGCGGGGCGGCGTTAGTACCTCGCTGATTCGGTTGCCTACCAGCCCACAGCTCCTGCCTCCAGCCGAGCTGCCGCACCTGGCTCCTGATGAGCCAGGATCTCCCAAGATCATTTTACCCAGGGCCCCGGGCCCAGATTCGAGAACCAGGCTCCCGGCGGCTTGAAACCTGGAGTGGACCCTGCCCTTGAGGTTTGGGACAAGTCCCTTCCTCTCCCCGGGCCTCAGTGCCCCCACCTGTAAGTCCGGGATATGGAACTACATCAGCAGATCCCAATGTTTTCAAGAATGAGGGACCTACTTAACACACACACACACACACACACACACATACACGCACACAAATGCCCCTGGGTATCATATGACAATTGCTGTCATTATAACATCCATTGAGAAAACACTGAGTGACTAAAGCTGTTGTGAATTCAGTAACACTTTGGAAAAGGTAAGCAGTTTATTGGTCACAAGGAACACTAGAAGAATGTTTGTGTGTGTGTGTGTGTGTGTGTAAAGAATTGTATTTACCCACCCACACCGGCTGCGTGGTGTGGATGCAGATGACAGGGCCTCAGCTGGCTCCTTTCTGCAGGCCTGGGGCGCACTAGGCCTGGGGCACACTAGGTGTTTGGGAAATGAACCCATTGCCCCCTGATTAAGTCAGGAGGAAGCAGGCCAGCCTTGGGCAATGGGTGGCAGGCCTGCCTCCGGGTCCACCTCCATGGGAGATGGCTTTGGAATTGCAAAGCAGACCCAAGGCCTACTTTACAAAACCAAGAAGAACAGTTTCCCACGGAATATTTATAAAAAGATTTCGGGCCAACCAGCTCAGAGGCTTTGCCCTGGAGACAATTGGAGGCTGAGCTAGTCTGGGCAAACAGGACTGGACACCCACTGTGGGGGCGTTCAGGGCAGACAGACAGAGAGGCTCACTGAGAAGACAGGGAGGAGGGGCTGGGATAGCACCTCAGGGCCCCTTCAGGATACTGGGTCCAACCTCCTAATTGTCCCGAGGAGGAGGCCGAGGGCGGAATGTCCCCACGAGCTGCCTTTCCAGGGCCAGGTGCTGAGGAATGGGCTCTTCCATGTAGCCCTCCCAATCATCTGAAGCAGGGTTATTATCCCCATCTCCCAGGTGAGGGAATTAGAGCCCAGAGAGACCAACTGGTTTGCCAGAGCCGCCCAGATGAATAGGGCTAAGTAGGGGCAGGACACGGCCTCTCGAGACACATACTGCCCCCGAAATGCTGACTTAATCCTGCAAGGGAAGAGGGGACCAACTCTTCACAGTGTCACCAAGACTCAGCCCCCAAAAGAGAAGACTTGGCCCTGGGAGTGACCCTGTTACCACCACACTAAGTCCCACCAGCCTGCGTGTAGCAGGTGCCCGCAGGAGACATGGCCCTGATGATCAGGTGACTCAGAGCGGCAGCCTCCATTCCCAGCCCCGGACCTCACCCGCCCCCGGAGTGCCAGGTGTAGCCTCTGCTTCCCTTCACAAAGCTGGGGCCCTGACCTGGCTTCTATACCCCTGTCCCAGCCTTGAGGAGGGGCCAGGAGCCACCATCTGACCCCCCGCCAACCCAAGACATGAAAAAAGGGAGCCCTGGTCCTGGGAACCCCAGGACGTGAGAGCTGGGAACTCAGGGAAAACAGTATCCACCCATTTTCTAGATCCAAACACCAAGGCCAATCTTCCTTCCTTCCTTTATCTACTGTGTCCCCCTCAATCCAAGAAGAACTTAAGGGGACTTAGAAAATACATCCTAAATGTGATTTTTTTTTTTTTTTAATATAAGGGAAGTAGGGACAAGGGGAAATACTGGAGATGAGATTGAGGTCGACAATGAGGCACAAGGGAGTGGGTGTCTGAGCTTGGCCCCAAGAACAGAGCGTGTTTCAGGGAAAATCTCGTGGGCAGATGCCCAGAAGAGTGAACACTGAGCTGCTGGGTTTCGGAACTGCCAGTCTCTTGGGGCAGCCCAGGCTGACCCTGGAGCCCTTTCCCCATGGGCACCATGCCCTCCCCTCACTGTGTTCACCCCTGAAAAAGCATCTGGGCTGGGACACCTGGGTGGTTCAGTGGGTTAAGCCTCTGCCTTTGGCTCAGGTCATGATCCCAGGGTCCTGGGATCAAGTCCCGCATCGGGCTCCCTGCTCAGCGGGGACCCTGCTTCTCCCTCTTCCCCTCCTTCTGCTCCTGCTTGCTCTCTCTCTTTCTCTCTCTCTTTCTGACAAATAAATAAATAAAAATCTTAAAAAAAAAAGCATCTGGGCTGTACGGGTTCCCAAGAGGGGCCTCACCACAGGCAGGTCAGGGGAGGCTGCCTGGAGGAGGAGCTTGGAAAGGGCTTGAAGGGGGAAGGATTGGGGGAGGTGGAGATTCAAACAGGGCATTCCAGAGCAAAGACACAGAGATGGGAAAGCATAGGGTGAGTCCAGGCCTCAGCAAGGGGAGCCGTGATATAGAACAGAGGGCACGGAGGGGAGAGATTCGAACTAACGCTGGCAAGGGAGTGGAGGTTTGGGAGGAGTGGACAAGGGCAGAGAGGGGTCCGAGTACCAGTGCCCTCAGTCCTCCTGCACCTGGCTTTCATGCGGCCCTGGGTGGTTAATCTCCCTTTGCACAGAGGGGACAGTGGGTCACAGACAGGTAGCTAGCAGAATTTGAACGCAAGGTGCTGGCTCAGCCTCAGCCCCAGGACCCCACCCGCAGGTCTGCCCCTCTGGGATGCAGAGCCCAGGGCTCCAAGAAGGAAAGCAGGAAGGAGTCCCCTGCAGCCAGGGATGGGACTCAGCTTTCTGGGTCTCTCATCCGGCTCCAGCATCCCTCCGTCCCCCCACAAGCGTGGGAGGCTGGGCTCAGCAGGCCTGGGCATTCATTCACTGCCTTCTCTGAGCTTGCTTGTGCCTCTGTGTGAAGGAAATAGCAATGCTGTCTCCAACTGGCAAATGCTTTGCAAAACGTGCGTGCTTGTGAGGGATGGTAACTGGGCTGGGGTTACCATCACCACACTTCCTGTCCCTGTGATAGGGATGTACCATGGGGAACCTGGCTGGGGAGGGGGAGTCTTTGGGGTGCAGGAAGAAGAAGAGCCAGGACAGAACACTCGAAACAAGACAAATGGCAAGCTGTCTGTAAGTGTGTAAGTGTGGCTGAAGCGGGACCACTTTGGGGGACTGGGGTGCCACGGCAGAGGGGAAGGGGTGGGCACAGCCAGTTGGTGGGCAGCACAGACCTGGGATGGCCCCAGGTGACCAAGAGCCCCTGTCTCTGTGCCCTGCCAGGTGACTGGTCCCATGCAGCCCGGTACCCCCCAAACTCCTGCTGAATAAGCTGCAGGAATGTTTCCAGCGCAGGACCCAGGCAAAGTGAGGCCCCACAGAAAGGTGCGTCTTTATCCTGGCCCCGTGTTCTCATCTTGGTCTTCTTTCGGCCTTCCCCCCTAGAGGAGGCAGCCCTCTCCCACCAGCTCCACACAGCTGCCCCTGTCTCTCTTGCATATGCACCTCCAGCCTTGCCTCTCAAGCTTCCTGCCTGGAATTTTCCATCACCTGTAGCAATACCTCCGCCTTCCCGCCTCCTCTCATCCCTTCCCAGTGCCAGGCCTCCCCCTGCTTCCGCAGCTCACGCCCTCACTCACCAGGCCCTCTCCTCCCGCCTCCTCAGATACCTCACCTGTCCCTCCTCCCCTGTGCCCTGCCCCATCACCCCTCACCCCATCACCTGCAGCCGCCTCCAGTTGCCTCCCTAATGTGTCCCTCCCACACACACTGCAAGGTGGCTCCAGTCCCCGGCTCCCAAACCTCCCTCCAAACTCCTACTCATGCAAGTACGAACCCAACTCCTCCAAGACCCAACTCCCCCTGAATCTCCAGATACTTCCACGCTGGCTGAACGCACTCCTCCGCCCCACCCCTGCGCGGGGGGTGGGGGCGGCTTCTCTTGCTCTCAGACTCGCAGTGACAGGCTGGGGCGCCATCCGAGCTGGGTCCCTGACTCAGCTCTCCCAGACTGGGCAGCGCGAGCCAGGCCCCCCCTCCCTGGGCCTGTTTCCTCATCAGATAGGGGTTGATAACGCCTACTTGCCTCACTGCTAGCAGACAACGGCCCTGCAATTTAGGAGAAGACGGGTGTACATGCACACGCGCGCGCACATGCACGCGCACGCACGCGCGCGCACCCCTCAGAGAACAACTCAAATCCTAGAGGAAAAGATGAGAACAAGAAGCCCTAAAACAAAAAGGAAGAAAAAAACAAACCCAGTGGACAGATCAACGACTCCGAATGGGACGGACTCTGGCCCAAACACAGCATGCGAGTTTCTCCAGCTGTCGAGAAAGGGGACAGACTCACTACACATAAGATTTGACCACTTGGGTGATTTTTTTTAAAGGAGGATTTTAGGGCACAGAAACACAAGAAGATATAAGGATAGAATGTCTCTGGAAAGATCCACAAAGCGAGAACACTGGCGCCCCTGGGGAGCAGGGACTTACCGGGAGGCAGACATGTATTCACTGTGAACCCTTTTATTCGATCATGTGCATGTATTCACCGTCTTTAAAGAATTCGAACATAGGGCAACAGCACCTTTCTCCCAGGACTGCCGATTACACGAGATATATACAGATTCACTGAGAGGCTGGAGAGGATCAATATACCCCAAGGTGCTTTATAAACTGTAAAGCCCTACACGTGTAGATTTGTAGTGATTAAGGGCTCCAAGCGAGCAGTTCCAATAACGGTGGGTACTCGCTGGTGCTGCCTCTGCGTCCTGCCCCAGGCCAGGTGCAAGCCCCTGGAGATGAGGCGGACCCATCCCTGCACGCACTCGGGTGAGAGTGGATGAGGACGGAGGGCAGGCTGGGGGCATTTCCTCTGTGTAGAGGCCTGTGTGCTAGCAAGGAACAACAGACAGGGAGTAGGAGGGTCCTGGTGTTCCGTGTTCGGCTGCACACAGATAGACAGATGGGAGCCCCCAAAACAGGCCACATGGTAAGTAAGAAAAGGATAGACCTCCCCAACAGGTCATCTGAGCGGACCTGGCATCCAGACCTGAGCGCTGGGATGCAGACGGGCAGCCCTGCAGAGGATGGAGGCAGGTGGGTTAAAGGAATGTATCACTCGGGGCCCAGGCAGCTTGGTTGTGGGGCCCCTGGGGAGCCAGGGGAGCATGCGCACTCTCTCTCGTTATTCAGCAGGACTGATCAGCCACCATAGCTCTGTGAGGACAGAGGTAACGATAGCAGAGGTGTCCCGAGGGAACCACAGTCCGGGCAGCGTGGACCCCTTACTTGGCCATCCATAGCAGCCGCCACCCTTGACCTAACGAGACCAGCGGGTGCAGGCATCAGGATCGAATTTGTCCCTCCACAGAGTTGTTGGGGCACCCGGCTTTGAGGGGTATAAACACCCACAGAGAACCTCAGAGATATTTGGGGAAATGGACCCTCCTCTAAGTCAAGCTGATGGAATTTGGGGCATCAGATCCAGATCTTAATGTAAGTGTGATCCCCAGTGGGAGAAAAGGAAGAGGAGTGAAACTGAGGCTGGGCCTAGTGCAGTCAGCAACAGAAGCAGGTGAAGATGGGGCTGGGATTAGGATGGCCATCGTGGAAGGACACTCAGGACGGGGATGGGGCAGAACCTGCAACTAACGATGCGGGGGCTGACATGCAGGGAGCAGTCTGGATGACTCCCCGGTTTCTGATCTGGGTGACGGGGTGGACAACAATGCCATCGGTTGAGATGGGGACCTGGGAGACAGAGCAGCTTTAGGGGCAGGTGATGAATTCAGATTTGGATATGTCTTTGGGATCTAGAAAACACCTAGGTGCGGGTCTGAATTTCCAGCTGAGGCAGGTGTGCCCCAGCTCACGTAGCCAAGTACTGGCAGCCCCCAGGGGCCTTCCTGCCCCATGTCCTCACTATTGTTGAAAGGGTCTAATGAGCAGACAAAGCAGCATGGTTTCTATAAATAGAGCCTCACAGGGCACCTGGGTGGCTCAGTCGGTTAAGCAGCTGCCTTCGGCTCAGGTCATGATCCCAGGGTCCTGGGATCAAGCCCCTCATCGGGCCCCACATGGGGCTCCTTGCTCAGCAGAGAGCCTGCTTCTCCCTCTCCCGCTGCCTGCCTGCCGCTCCCCCTGCTTGTGCTCTCTCTCTCACTCTCTCTCTCTCTGTGTCAAATAAATAAATACAATCTTTAAAAAATATGTGCCTCTGAAACAAATAATACATTATATGTTAAAAAAAAAAGATAGTAGGAAGGGAAAAATGAAGGAGGGGAAATCAGATTGGGCGGACGAGCCATGAGAGACTATGGACTCTGAGAAACAAACTGAGGGTTCTAGAGGGGAAGGGGGTGGGGGGCTGGGTTAGCCCGGTGATGGGTATTAAAGAGGGCAGGTACTGAATGGAGCACTGGGTGATATACGCAAACAATGAATCATGGAACATGACATTAAAAACTAATGATGTAATGTATGGTGATTAACATAACATAATAAAATAAAATTTAAAAAAATTTTTTAAACAAGAAAAAAAATATATAAATAGAGCCTCACTCCTTAACCTGCTCCCAGAGGCAGCCCCCATCACCACACGTTTGTGGCTCACCTCCGCAGCTGGGCGATGGTGTGTGAGGTCCGTGATACCGATCTCTCCACTTAGGTCTATGTTTGAAAATTTCTACAATAGAAAGTTCCATCCAGACATGTCTCATGCATGAGCAAATATCCTATTATTTCCCTGGTGAATCTCACTATAGTTACTGCTCTGCGGTTGGACTCTGCATTTCTTGGGGTCTTCGTCTGCCTTGCTGCCCTGCTCAGGAGCCAAGCTGCCTTGGGAGCCTGGGTCTGCAGCACCCTGTCCTGCACTGACTCACACACCCCGGTGGCAGGATGGGTCCTGACTTGGGGGCAATCAGAGGCTGATTCTGACCCTTGGGAGGGAACCAGACCCCATTAGACGGGGCCCAGGACCACATCACCCCACAGGCATGGCTGTGCTGGGCCTCAAAAGCCTCTACCTGAGACCTCGAGGGACCCTGAGAACCTCCGAGGACCCAGCTCATTCCTAAGCCCCCTTACCATCACCCCAGTGGTCATCCAGCCTTGCTTGAAGACCTCTGTTGACAGGGAACTTCCTGTTGGTGAGGGAGCCCTCTTCCCCCTAAGAGAAATCTAAGTGTTAGTATTTACCTCCATGTACCTTCCACTCTTGGTTCCAGCTCACCCCTCTGGGACCTCAGGCTTTCTCCCTCTGCCTGGGACAGCCTTGAAGAGTCAGGCACCCCCCACCTTAAACAGGTCCTTATACCACTGTGTCCAGTAGGTCCTCTGAACCTGCTCTAGGTGGTCAGTGCCACTCTAAGATGCAAAACCCAGAACAGAAACCCCTACTCCTGGGATAGTGACAGCTCTGACTTTCACGTCCTTCATTATGAACATTCTATTTTTATTAATGTGGCCTCGGGTCTAATCAGCCCTCCAGTAAGTCTTATCACACTGACATCTCCCGGGCAGTGTCCAGCCACGTAAATGCTCAGATTCTTTTCATGAAGGATTTTTCCATGCCTTCTCCATTTTCTACGTAGGCATCTCCTACCCCCCCGACCTTAAAGTCTAGAACCGCACAGTCCAATGGAAATATGCCAGTCTTACATGTTACTTTTAATTTTTAGTAACATTTAAAAAAGTAAAAAAGAAGAGGTGAGATATTTTCAATAATGTATTTTATTCCACTCAATATATCCAAAATATTATCATTTCAACTTGTAATAAATATAAAAAGCATTAATAAGAGATTTTATTCTTTTTTCCCTAAGACCTTTTGCTCTTAAAATATGTTTCAATTTAGATATTAAATTTTCAACAGCTAGAGTAAAGTGTAATCCTACCAAAGCAATAAAGTCATTTCATGAGAAAATTTTACACTGCTTTGGCTTGTACATTTAAATTTTAATTACTGAAAATAAAATAAATTTAGTTCCTCTGGGGCATTAGCCACATTTGAAGTGCACAGTTACCAAAGTGGCCAGCAGTGACCATATTGGAAAGTGCAGATCAAGAACTCAAGAAAGAGAAATTGACATTCCCAGTACATACTGCTTCCGGGTCCCTGGTGTCTCTGAGGGGAGTGAGCAGGTGGCTACCCCCAGGGAGCCCAACACCCACAGAGGGAGACACACATCCATGGATGATGGGCTGGAGGCAGGCTGAGGCATGTGGTGACAGCCAGGTAAGTTCATAAGAAGGCAGATTTCAGAGGCCAGGTGTTCAGTGGAGACAAGTCCAAGAGGCTTCAGAGAAAAAACAACATTGGAGCTGGGCTTTGGAGGTTGCGTGAGGATTCACCAGGCAGGGAAAAGGAGACAGGTGCAGAGGGCAGAGTATGAGCAAAGGCACTGAGGTAGGGAGGAGTAGGGAGAAGTGAGACTTTGGTAAGGCAGGAGAGCAGGCTTTGGGCCTTAGGGGGAGAAGGAATCAAGCTGAGTTTCTGTGTACTTTGTGCTTCAGGAATTGGGGTTTACAAATTTGAGGTGGCTGTCAGAGATCTCCCAGAGATAGTTACCCGAAGACCAGTCTTATGCAGAAGCACACCCAAGAGAAAGTCGGCTTTTCCCCTACAGGGCACTGTCCCCCAAATCCCTGCCGCCCCACACTGCTGCAGCCAAGCTTGATTAAAGCTCCCTCCCACCCCGCACACACTCCCTCTCTGTCCCCGGGTCCCTCCTGCCAGCCCACACTCACGTCCTCTCTGTCTCTCCAGGGGCAGGTGACTGGGAGGAGTATGGGGGCTCTCTGGGTGCTGGAAATACACCATAGTTTGATCTGGCTATATGAGTGTTTACTTGCAAAATATTCACCCAGCTGTGTTTTCACAATCAGTGTCTTTGACCATGGGTATATCATAACTCAAAAAAAAAAAAAAAAAGCTTAAAAAAATAAGCCTCTCCCTTCAGCCCCCAGCTCTAAGTTCTCCTCTTCAAGGGGAGAACTCCTCTACCTCTTGGACCCCACCTTTTCTTCCTTGGGAGCTCCTACATCCCCCTCCATTTCCTGGGTAGAACAACCTACTAAAGGCCCATTACTCTGCTCAGCAGCCCCATGTGAACATCATTTCCAGAGCCTGGGCTCACATTCTGGTTTCACCAGCTGTTCACCAGGTGACCTTGCCTGTTGCTGGACATCAAGCACCCTGGTTTCCTCCATCTGTAAATGAGGATGCAACAGGACGTCACTCATAGAGTTATCAAAGGGATTGAAATGGTGACGTTTGTAAAACACTTAGCAGGTCCCTGGTGCATGCCATTTACCATTTAATCTTTTAAAATCCCTATCACACCACGTAGAGAGGTTCTGAGCACCTGTTCTGGACAGAGTCTGGGGGGCTTAGATAAACAGGATCCAGTCCTAGCCTAGAGGAGCACTCTCATCCGATCTGGGAGACAGGTACAAATAACCAATGTGACCAGTCCTATGACAGAAGCCCACAGAGGCTGGGAGGAGGAGCACAGCCGACTGATGCTGGGATTGTCATCTGCCTCCTCAGGATGCCGAAGTCCTGTCACCGCCCAGCTCACCGCCCAGCCCCACGACTACAGTACGGCCCTACTGAGGGTGGGCCAGTGGGTGATCTGGACAGGTCATCTCACTGTTTCCCCAGATGTAAGATGGGAATCATCCTCCCAGTGCCACGGCTGTGAGAACGTGAGCTAGAATGGAGCCACGCGGGCAGCCGGCTGGGAGCGGAGGACCAGAACCCCGAGCGCGGGGCGGCGTGCGCGGCGCCGGGGCGGGGCGCCGGGGCGGGGCGCCGGGGCGGGGCGCCGGGGCGGGGCGCCGGGGCGGGGCGCCGGGGCGGGGCGGCGGGGCGCCGGGGCGCCGGGGCGCCACCTGCCGCGGCTGCTCGGGCAGGTGGCCGCAGGGAGCGGTCGCCGAGCCCGTCGGCCTGAGGTCGGTGACGTCACGAGAGCGGGCGAGGAGCTCCCGCTGCCTTGGACGCTAAATTGCGCTTCCGGAGCGGAAGGGATTGGGAAGCCGGTTCGAATCCCGCCGCCCCCGCGACGGACGAGCCCGGAGGCGGCTGGAGTCTGTCCCGGCGGGCGGCGGCTCCCTCGGTTTCTACCTTCGTCGGGGTGGTGGTGGTGACCCGCTGCCCGAGCGAGCGCGCCCCGCACCTCCTCTGCGACGCGCGAACGTTGTTCTGCTCCCTGCAGGGGGCGCTGCAGTCCGTTCTCTTCCTCGCGGGGTCCCTCCGGCTCCAGATGGGGAAACTGGGACGCCCAGAGGCCAAGGTCACGCCGCGACTCCCAGTTCTCCCTCCCGCTCCTATTACCTCCATCTGTAGGCGTTGATGGACCCCAACTCCTCGGCACCCACTGCTCAAGTCTCCCCTGCAGCCCCGAGGCCCTGGGGCTGCCCCAGCGCCAGAGCAAGCTCCAGGGCTGGACTGGGCACCGTGACGTAAAGACGCAGGCAGCGCAAGTGCACGGACCAGCCCGGCTCCCACTGACAGCTGGGGTGGATTTGGTCGGTGCCGAAGCACCCACGCGCCCACACAGAGGCCGGCGCCGGGAAAGCTTGCACAGCCTTCTCAGTCAGGGTCACGGGCCCCCACCCCACTCACCCCCGACCTGGGCACCCAAGTCCCTTTCTTCATGTCCAAGTCCAAAAATGTCTCCTGACCGCTTTGAACCTCTAAGTGGCTCCACCTCTGACCAGCCCAGGCCTGCAGACCACCCTCTGCTGGGCACCGCCAAGACTGACAACAGCTCTTCCAACTCATGGCACCCCAGATGCCCGGGCCCCGGGCCAGCTGGGCCTGGAAGCCAGGAGCATTCAGCAGCATTCCTGCCACTTGATGCCGGAGGCATGCCCTGTGAGGGGGTTGGGGCTCGCAAGCAGCTGCGTGAGCCGCCTGGAAATGGCAGCTGGCCTTCCCAGAGGGAGGACTCACCTGACCTGGGAGCATCACTCTGCAGGTCTGGGTCCTGGGCATCGAGCTGAGGCCCGGATGGGGAAAGCCCCTGCTCTCATGGGGTGCCCATCCTTATGGGGCAGAAAATAAGCAAATTAATACACTTTTAAAAAAGCAAGTGAGCAAGAGATGGGTCGGATAGCAAGAAGAGCAGTCACAGGAGGACTGGAGAGGGGCTGCTGTATATTGTATGTCGTCTGGGAGGCTTCTTGGAGGAGGTGAACTTGAAGCTGAGACCTGAATGGCTCAGTAGGGAGATCTGGGGCTGGCACCTCTCCCAGGCACTTCAGCTGAAGTGATTTCTTTCATCCTCCCTGCAAACCTGTGGAGACAGCCCTGTTATCATCCCCACATACAGGTGGGACCATTGAGACCGCTCGCGTCTCCCTTGCTTGGGCTCTGACGTCCCAAATTCACAGGAGGATTGGCTGTTTCCAGCAGACCACACCGCATCCCGCCACTCTTCAGCCGGCGTTCCCGCCCCCTGTAATTTTTCCTCCTTGACAGGTTCTGCCTTTTCTGCCTCTTTTGAATGAAGTGGCCTTGGTCCTGGGCCCTTGAATGGCAATTCACCTTGGAAGTGGAGGGAGGAGTTTTAGGCAGAGGGAACTGCCTAAAAAAGAAAGTCTGGGAGGTGGGATGCACAGTGGGGTGGGGTGGTGGGGGGCAGCCTAGTGATCAGAGTCCTGTCCCCTAAATGGGAAACGGCCCCGAAGCCCTCTCTCCCTTGCTGGTCAGAAAGAGCTCCAGGGAGCTTGCCAGTAGGCAAATGGCCTCTGTCAGACAGCCACGTACCCCAGGGGGGCCCTGGTGCTGGTCCCCTCACCCAAGACACTCATGAACATGGAGACGCATTTGACAGCGTTACTGGGCATACACCGGCCCCTCTGCTGTAAGATAAACGGTGTAAATATGGAACATTGTTCTAATAGGGTCAGAAGGGCAGGGAAGCCTATTAATCGGGACAAATCCCATTAAAATAAATAGATGTGGGGAAGGAGGACTTGGGGCAGAAAGGTGAGGGTGCCCCCAGGCGGGGGAAACAAGTCTGACCAGGGCTTAGAGGTGGGTCAGGCTCTTGGAACCCCAACCCCCGGCTGGTCACCTCTTGCAGAGCTGGTTCACACTGTGCCTGAAGACTGAAGCTGGCAGAATGGGAAACCCCAGGGCTAGTTTTCTTCCTCATGATAATTATTCAGCTCGTTGTACTTTACATATTGTGGGGGTTTTTTTGTTTGTTTAGAGTATCTAGGTCAATCCAGAGTTTCATTTCTGTCTTTGGGTTTGTTTAAAAAGCTCAGTTTAAGGGGTGCCTGGGTGGCTCAGTTGGTTGAGCATCCAGCTCTTGGTTTTGGCTCAGGTCATGATCTCAGAGTCATGAGATCGAGCCAGGTATCGGGCTCCGAGCTCAGCACCGAGTCTGCTTGAGGTTCTCTCTCTCCCCCTTCCTCTGTTCCTCCCCCTGGTCTCTCTCTCTACCCCCTCTCTCAAATAAGTAAATCTTATTTAAAAAAAAAGAAAAGAAAAGAAAAGCTCAGTTTAAAAAAATGCTTTTAAAATCAATTGAAACAGGTTCATTCACAAAATTACCTAGAGGTCCCCATTATGTGCTTCCAATGAGGGATGACTTTAAATGGCCCAGCCCCTCTTCTTGGGACCCTGTCTGCAGGGCATGCAGGGCGCGGAGAGCGTAAGCGAGGGCAGGCAGCATGGTCCTTGGAGAGACTCCCGCCCGCCAGCGCCAGGCAGGGGCGGCCTCCAGGCCTCGGCTTCCTCTCAGTCCTGACAACCATCAGCCCTGCGTTTCCTAATCTGGAGTTGGCGCTTCATGGGATCTGCGTGCTGTGCTAGTCCTTCAGAAGTCTGGGGACACTCAGCACCCAGATTCCTGGCCTGTGGCTTCCAGGCAGACTGTGAGGGCCCCACATGGCTGGCTCTCTCCTCTCTTCATTTTGAACGAGGCGCGCGTGGGCTGCAGCGTGGCGCCCCAGCGCCAAGGAAAAGCGACCAAGTAGCATGATGGCTGCTCTGGGCATTGAAACCCACCACTGTCCTCCCCCTGTCAACAACATGCTTTCCCTCCCTTTGCCCATCTTCTTCACTGAACTTGGCCTTGTTCTTTTTTTTCACAGACTTTTGGTTTGGGCATGATTTCAGATTTAAAAAAAAAAAAGTTGCAAAGATAGTAAGACTCTTCATAGACCCTTCCCGCAGCTCCCCCTGGGGCTAACATCCTGCAGAACCCATACCGTCCAAACTGCTCTTTGCCTTTTGCAGTAAGAGCTGTTCTTGTACAAAATGAGAAAAACATCAGGCCCCACCTCCAAAGTTTGCAGTTCTCCTTCCCCCCAGGGTCCTGCCTTGGCCAGACGATGCTGCAAGATGACCGGGAGGCTCTGAGCCAGGGAGACCCTCAGCCCGAGGTGGGAGGCCTGGCCCAGGGCAAGAGCTGCGGGTGCAGAGGCAACTGGGGAGTTGGGCTGGGCAGGGCCTGCTGGATGGGTGGGCAGGGTGGGATGAGAGTCAGAGGGGTCAAAGGAGGGACTCCAAGGACCCCCTTTCAGCCCTCAGTGATTCGTAGTCATGGCCCTTGGCCATAAGAGAAAGGTGGCTCTCTTGGGATGTGAGGGGGATACACGTCTTTGTTTGGGGGCATCCAGGGGAATGAAGTAGGAGCCCCCTTGCTGTGACCGCACAGGATGCGCCTTTCCTTCTCTGTCTGCGATCCGCCCTGTAGGCTGCTCCCACGAGACCCCGATGTGTGATTACCTCCCCCCACCCTGGCGAGCCCTTGCAAAATGAGAAATATCCCAGAACAAGAGCCAAGACATATGGTTAAGTAAACGTAGCAGGGTGGGTGTTGTACTTCCAAAAGATGGTGAAACAAAAGAGCTGCTAGACCCCGGTTGTTCCAAGAGACCGTGGAGGAGGCCTGGATGGTCTCTCCCAACAGTGATGACACGAGGACTACACAGCAGCAGGGGCGTGTGGGTGCTGGTGAGTGCGGGAAATCAGGCCACAGTGGAGGTGTGCATTCGATTCACCTGGACTCTGCAGCGGTGAGCAGCCCAGGCCTGCACTTCCAGGGCAGGTGCGATCTTTAACCCTCCCGAGAGTCCTGACAGGTAGGTGCCATCATCCCCATTTTACAGGAGGGAAAACTGAGGCAGGGCACTTGCCCCTAGCCACAAAGCTCTGAGGCCAAGCCAAGTTTTAAAGCCAGTCTTTCAAGTACCTAAAATAAATGTTGAGGGGAAAGGTGCAAGGTCATTGGTGACTCCCCCCTTGGTTTTCTAAAGTTTCTCTTCTGATTTTATGGCTTCAACAATTAATTTTTTTTTTTTAATAAAAGGGAAGTGAGTGACCCAGGAGACTCTGAATAGCCTCTGGTCCCCTCCCTCCCTGGGATCTCTTTTTTAGGATCCTGAGAAACATTGTGAGGTTTGCTGGGAGGACAAGCATAGGGGTGCCCCACCCTTCCTTTAGATCAGCGTGGTCCTTTGGGACAGCTCCTGGCCAACGCTCAGAGCTGCTCCCCAGCAGATTGTCATCTCTCTAAGTAGAGTGCACGACCAAAAAACCATGCTGGTGCCTGGGCTGCTTCCA
Source organism: Leptonychotes weddellii (assembly GCF_054177405.1). Taxonomy (NCBI): domain Eukaryota; kingdom Metazoa; phylum Chordata; class Mammalia; order Carnivora; family Phocidae; genus Leptonychotes; species Leptonychotes weddellii. Next base: position 155,187,444 of record NC_138373.1, read on the forward strand.
AAGAAGAAGTCATTGACATGAGTGGATCCGTGATGGCTGCAGCCAGGGACCCCAAGGGGCCCTTGGAGCACACAGTACATTACCAGTTTCTCCCGGCTGGTTCCTTACACCACACTAGCTAACGAACAACATGCCTGTTTCATGGTGAGAATGACACCCTGCCCCCAAATCCCATCCACCAACTTCTTCCACACCTTGCAAAACCATGCCAACTCCCCTTTCAGAGCACCCACATGGGGATCAGCGCTTCTGCCCCTGCCTCCAGATGGGTGGGTAAGCATGACTCTGCCCGGCCTGGCCGCGGGGCTCCGGGTGAGGGCAGACTGGCTCTCAGATGTTGGTCTAGCTGCATGAATGCCCCCAGGGAGGGGTCCAGGTTGAGCCCTCCTGAGTAAGTCTCCTTCGGAGAAATCATGTCGGTCCCTTTGATTAGGCTGGGGTGTCCTCTGTCCCTCTGTGAAGACACAGAACGTTACCATCACCCCAGAACAGTGGCCATGAACCCCAGAACACAGCTGATCTTCTGTGTCCCTCATCAGCCAGTCACTGTCCGGTGGGAGCACGCATAAATTCCTGGGTGGGGCGGCCCCCATTGGACAGAGAGTAATTCCTGGGGAAGGCGGCAGCTGTGAAAACTGAACGGGGGGCGGGGGGACACGTTTGCTCTGCCCAGTGAAAGCGATCAGACAGGGAATAGCATCACCCAGAGATGCCAACACAGAGTGACAGACATATTGGTATTTTTAAACCCACGAGTCTGCAGTGGTTGCGATAAAGTGGGGGGAGGGGGAGAAATGCCCTTCTTTACACAATGCCAGCCAATAGACACGGAAGCATAGCCAAGTTAGAAAGTCACCGCTGTGTAGACCATCATGAGGTAATGAGGGACGTACACAAGGATCACTAAAGGGTTAAAACCACTGCATGGAGGTGATTGAGGGACAGGATCTCTACAAGGTCTCCAAGCGGCCCCCACTCACTGCAAAGGGAACACGGTGCCTTGGCTACGGGTGGGCCCAGGGGTCCCACCTTGATTGGGTGGCCACCCTGAGCATTGCCAGTGACCGCGCAGCGTGAGGAGGCCCGACTTTAGGCCTCCTCACGCTGCGGGGCAGGGAGCCTGGGGCGGCTCTGGGGCATTCTCCACCGGGGCCTGGAACCCGAATCCCATTGTGGGGAAGGAAACGCACAACTCCAGAATGTGGAAGATTCTACCAGCCCATGGACCTGCGCTCCGAATAAACAGAAACAAAAGAAAAGACAGGCGGAAGATTAGAAACAAAAGTTCTGCAAGACTTTGGGGGACAGTTAGGGAATTTGGGTGCGAGGTTGCTGTGAAAGATCACTGGGTCATGGGGACAGGGGAGAACGTCCCCCTTTCTTAGGAAATAAATGCTGGAGCACGTGGGGGAACCCACGCTGTCATTTCAAACGGGCTCATAAAAGATAGAAGTGTGTGATGCATTCTACGTGATGCGAGTGTGCAGAGAGAGAACACACACGTGCAAATCAACAACAAGCTTCCCCTGTTGTAAACTCGTGGCCAGCACGCAGGTACTCATTGCGGTAGACTTTCAGCTTTAGAGATTTGAAAACTTTTTTATTTTATTTTTTTTTAAAGATTTTATTTATTTATTTGCGAGAGAGAGAATGAGAGACAGAGAGCACGAGAGGGAGGAGGGTCAGAGGGAGAAGCAGACTCCCCGCTGGGCAGGGAGCCCGATGCGGGACTCGATCCCGGGACTCCAGGATCATGACCTGAGCCGAAGGCAGTCGCTTAACCGACTGAGCCACCCAGGCGCCCTGAAAACTTTTTTAAAAGCTGGGGGAAAAAATCAAGTGAGGAGAAGAAATCTTCTCCCATAGGGTTTCCCTGGGAAAACGCTGAGTGGACCTGAGCATCTGGCTTTTGATTTCGGCTCAGGTCATGATCTCAGGGTCATGAGTTCAAGCCCCATGATGGGCTCTACACCCATTAAAAAAAAAAAGTCGGGGCACCTGGGTGGCTCAGACAGTTAAGCGTCTGCCTTCGGCTCAGGTCATGATCCCAGGGTCCTGGGATCGCCCTGCATCAGGCTCCCTGCTCAGCGGGAAGCCTGCTTCTCCCTCTCCCTCTGCCTGCTGCTCTCCCTGCTTGTACACTCTCTCTTTCTGTCAAAAATAAATAAAATCTTTAAAAAATAAAAATAAATAAAAAATAAAAATAAAAACGTCTCTGGACATTGCCGAATATTCCCCAGGGAGGGGAGAACAGAATGGCTCCTGTTGAAAACCATGGACTCACTTTACCGATGCTCAGGTGGATTTTGTTGTTGTTCCCGTTATGGGAGATGAAGAAACCAAGGCACAGAGGGGTCAGATGACTTGCCCATGGATGTCGCTTCTGATGTGTTGCAGGCCCTGGGGGACCGGTGTCCTCAGGGCTCCCAGGATGCCCGCAGATTCCTGGAGGACCGGGGCAAGTGGTTCAGGCGCCCCCTCCATGGTGGGATAGGCTGGACTTTCAGGGAAGCACGGGGGCCCCTTGTTATGTAGACACCTGCAGACACGCAAGGTGACCGTGTCCCAGCGGAGTCTGGTCACAGAACCTTGGCCGGAGGAATACTGGAAAAGTCCCCGTGAAGACCCTTCCCCCTCCAGTTGGGAAGTTTGATCAACTTGGGAACTCTCACCAAAAAGAAAATACTCCTGGTTTTCCTTCCCCAGGGTTTGCCAGCTATGATGAATGGGCCACAGGGAGGCTTCGCTGCTCTTAACCATCTGCTTGGCCTTAAAACCCAACGGTCTCTCCAGCCCCTACCTTTTGGTCTCATTCATCTCTTTATTTACTCAGAAGCTGTTCTCATTTTCGCTTTTCGAATGATTAGCTCTTCTAATCCTTGTAACAACTCGAGGAAGCGAAGCATTCATATTATCTGCATTTCACCCTGAGGCCCAGAGAGGTGAAGTCACTTGCCCAAGGTCACACAGCTGACCACCAGCAATGCTAGGGCTGGAGCCCAGGTAGTCTGGCTCTGGTCTGTGTCCCACACTGTTGTGTGTCCATGTGTCCAGAAGGCCCCACTGTACCCAAAAGCATTGTGTAGGGGTTCTACGTGGGTTGGTCCCTCCCCTGATTCCAGAAACTCCCTGCCCTGACTACCTTTAATGCCTCTGTTGCAGGGCAGTAAGCAAGGGCTTTGGAAACTGACAGATGTGTTCCTAACCCCAGCTCTGCTATTTACCAGATCAGAGACTTTGAATAAGTCACTCTACCTCTCTGAGCCTCCATTTCCCCATCTGTAAAGTGGGCATCACAGGGACCCTCCCTCAGGATGGTTGTGAGGATTCACCGAACAAGGGATACACAATAGCAGACAGGTACTTAGTAAGGGACAGCCCCTGCCCACTCCCCAGCCTCCCCAGGGTCCCTGGAGGTGAGGATGGCGGCTGTCTGTCCCCCCAGCAGGCTGCTCCACCTTGGACTGCCAGCCATGATAAAAACCCCAGCCACCCAGTCTGGTGCCTTCTAAGGGCTCAGCACCATGGGACATTTAAAGCCCGAAAGCCCTACAGGTAGTAGGTATTTTGTTCCCCACCTTCATGCCCAGCCTTGGAAGGCCAGGAGGAGGGGCAGAGCCTCCTGCAGGTCTGCTCTTGGGGACCAGGGACAGCCAAGATCCAGCACTGCGGAGGGGACAGAACAGAACTCCGGTCCCCCAGCTCTCTCTCTGCGGACTCCTCGGGGGTGGGGGCGGTATGAGTGTGGCTCCAGCTGACCGGCCAAGGGGGCCTGGGGACAAGAGGCAGAGCACCCGGACCGTGGGAGGTGTCAGCCTTCCCCTAGGCAGTGTGCCGAGCAAGCCAGGGCATGGTCCAGTGGCCCAGTGAGTGGACAGGGGACCTCACGGGGACAGAGAGAGCAGCTGGGGGTGCGGGCAGGAGCCGGGGCTGTCCCACCTCCAAGCCCACAAGGACCTGTCACTCTGCCAGGCCAGACACCTGAGAGAAGCCCTGGAGACCTTTGCCACCCACCCCTCCGCACCCGTCTGGCCACCTGGTCCCCAGTTCTGCCTTCTGCATCTTCCTCCGGCTCCTCTCTCCGCAGGCCTCCCAGCTGCTCTGCCCCCTTTCTCTGTCATTTACCCAGGGAATTATTTGGGGAATAGCCTCCCCAAAGACAACCTTTATCTTCTGTGTTCTTCCAAGTTCTGGGCTGAGGCCGGGAATCCACGTTGCTTCCTACAGAATCCATATGCTTCCTACGGTCCCCCAGCTTTTAAGAAATACACTCATCTGGTGAATTCTCATGTGATGACCCTGAGGTGTCACGTGGGGTCTCATGCAGAGCCCTGAGGTCACCCAGCTGAAGGAGCCAATCCCAGCCTGCCAGTCCCACGCAGACTTCCAGAGTGACGTGTACAGAGCCACACTCCCTGCCCGTGGCCTCCTAGGCGACCCCACCAGCCTCGGCACACGGTAGTCCTGCCTGCTCTCTTAACAACTGGGCAGGCCCGCCCCATCTCGGGGCTGTTTCTAGGCGCAGCATCTAGCCAGAAATTCCACCCCAGTGGTCTCCTATTACCTGATGCTCTTTGTGTCCTGTGTCTCCGATCACACCCATGCCCTGCGCATCAGGTCAGCCTAGCTGCTTTCATTCCCATGCTGCCTTTTCTCCCAGAAAGTGGGCCAGGCACTCCTGCTCCGCCGTGCTCTTTGGAGAGCCCGTCTGGCTGCTGAAGGCCAGCCTCCCCTTGAGGGCTCACCCAGGCGGCCCCAGAGCGAGGGGCATTCAGAGTCTGCGGTTGGCACAGGTCCTCCTCTGATTTTGTGTTAAGTGACTGTGCCTTCTGAAAGCTGGTTTTGCCGCCTCGTTTTCTCCCTCCGCGGCTGTCTTCCCAGTTTCTTCAAGGGGAGTCTGTTTCCTTCATTACAAATGCCTCCAGGTGACTGTAAATAGATAAAAGGGTTTGTTTTTTTTAAGGTAAAATTATGTGTATCTATGCGCCGACCCACCTTTTTGAAACACACATTCTAATCTTTTCAGCGTACCTTGAACTATGCCAATTTTAAAAATTGGATTTCAAGCTGGAGGGGGCCATCCGAAGCCCTTGGGGTGCCTTCCCCAAAGCACGTGGTCCCTATGCTCCCCACCCCAATGCACACACATGGCTTCAGGCATACCCGGCCCCACCTCTCACTGGGCTGTGCCCCCAGCCACCTGCCCGGGCTGGCGGTCAGAGCCAAGGTGAGCCCCGCAGACACATCACGGCAGGAGAGGGCTGGGGGCCAGCGTTTGTGAAGATTCACAGTGGAAGGCAAGAGCCAGTGGGGGCCGGCGATGGAGAGGCAGGACCCATCTGAGAGTCTGTGGGAGGTGGGCTTGGCTCAAAGGGAGGGGTCTGGGGAGAGGTAGGGTGGGAGCCGGAGGTCAAGTCTCCCCAAGACAGGAGGAGATGGTTCTGTGCCCAGGCTGGACGACTCCAGTTCTTAGTTAACACACACTTCTGGTTCCTTCTCCTCCAGCCCTGAGGGAAGCCATCAAGCAGGGCAATGCCTCCTCCCAGGGAACGTCCTATCCTGTGAAGGTCTCCTGTTTTTTCAGATGATCCTTCTCTCCCACACAGGGTTTATGAAATCCAGTGCCCTTTTGAAGAGGGAAATGTACAGAACAGAGGGTGTTCCTCTTTCCCACCCTGAATGTCCTGCATTAGTTCCCAAGAGGAACATGTATATCAGGGAGACCAAGTGGGGGTCCCTTGTCAGAGGAATTGGGGTGGTGTTGCACTTTTACACAAATCTTAGATACCTAATGAGACTCAGAATGCTCATTTTCACCATCATTTTCCCACTGAATTCCAGATTAGGGGAGACCTGCGTCTCTGTGCTTCACACTGAGATGAATGCCGAGTGCCCAGGCACCGTGTGCTAGGAATTTGCCCATTTTACAGATGCAGAAACTGAGACTCAGCAAGGGTAGATGACTGGCCCAGGGAACAGTGAGTAGGTTGCAGGATCAGCATCCCAACTGGGATCTGTCGGCTTGGTGAGGGAGCTGAGGAGGGCTGGGGGAAGAGCCCAGGAGAGAGGCTGAAGGGGTTGCTGTGGTTTCGCTCTGAAAGCACAGATAGGGCGTAAAGATGCGGAGGTGACTAGCCCACAACCCCGGGCTGTGTTTGAAATGTTCCTGCATTTCCACCAGGTTCAGGGTGGACCTCAGCAGCCTTCCTGCAATCCCTGGCCAGCCCTACTGGGCTGGATCTTTGGGGCTTCATCATCTCCTTGTTGGAGAGGTGGGGTAAGTATCCCTCCACACTCACCTTAGAAGCGTCTCTGCCAGGGCTGCTTGGAGGGAGGTGTGGACTGGGTCCAGCCCAAGTGGGACCCTGGAATGCAGCAGGAGCCAGGCAGGCAGCGGGCACCTGCTGGGATGTATGGAGCGTGGTGGGGGGAATGGAAGACAGAGTCGCTGGCATCCTAGGTCTGCACTAGATTGCCGAGGAGGACATGGTTTTGTGGCTCTGGTGTTGCCTCATAAACACCCAGGAGACAGCAGATGATGGGGAAGGGGCCACAGGCTGACCTGAGCCTTTGTCTCCAAAGGGCACCAGCTTGAGCTTGGCTGGTTCTTCGTGATGAGTGGCCTTGCGTGGACAGTCGGTAGTGCCCCCCATGCCAGCCCTGCCCCCTTGCTCTGGCCAGAGAAGGTGGGAGGTGGGGCTGCTCCGTCATCTCCCCAGCCGAGCACTCACCAGCGCTGCAGCGCAGTCGGCCTTGGATGGGTCCCAGGGCCCTGAGCCTCCTGCACTGCAGCCTCTTTGGGAGGGTGAAGGGTTTGAACTCTCCGCCGATTTTGACAAACACTGACATACCTGCCTTGGGCCTCGCCCCTTAGCAGGTGACCTGGGCTCCTTCATGAGAAATGAAGCTCTGCTTGGCTCTCTTTGGCCCCCAGAAAACTGCAGCCCAATCCTGCCCCATACCCCCACACATTCCGTGCCCTGCTGAGCTCCCTTCCTACTCTGAGTCCCCACCGTGGTCATTAGCAATCCCTCCCATCCTCAGCCACCGCTCTGCTGGCCCCACCAGGAAGCTGGGCTCTCTCTCGGTGGGCAGCCTCCTTGCTCCTCACCTCTGCTTCCAGATCGTCTGTCCTCCTTGTCCTTTAAACCCCCTATGCTTTGACTCACATGCCCACTTCACCGACCACACCCAAGCCTGTGCCCCTGGATGGCCTCATGCCCTGGCTCACTGCTTTCTCTCCACCCCGTGAGCTCCTTAGATGGCCTTGTCTTCTACCCCACACTCCCATCCACCCATAGTCACCCCCTCACGTGATCACCTCCACTAGCTGCGCCGCCCCTGGGACCCTGTTACCATCCTCCCGAGCCAGGACTCCCACCCGCTCCCCTGCAAGCTGCTTCCCCACTCAGCGGTGCCGCAGCCCTCCCCCCAGACCTGACCCTACAGTTTGCCCACCACCCACAGCCCCTTTCTGGCTCTCACGTCCCTCTTTCCGCGGCTTACATTCTGTGGTCCACCCATTACAAGATACACTGAGGCAAATTTAAAACTGTAAGTGTTTATTGGAGCAAAATTGATTTGAATTGGGCAGTGCCAAACGTGGAGTGGTTAGGAGTGCTCCCCAACCGGAGCTCGGGACGACTTTCTAGAGAGGACAGAAGCAAAGCAAGGGCTTTACTTAAATTGACTGCAGCTTAGGTGCTTGGCTTATTTGAGAAAGCTTTGTGGGGCGTCCTTAGGGTTGGATTTCTTAATGAGGCATCACAGGTGTGACTGCTAAGACTTTGGCGGCACGCCCGTCTGATGGCCTCACAAACCATTGTACCCTTTTCCTTGCAAATACCTTCAATCGCCGTCCCTCTGTCCCTCCATCATGCCATGTGTAAAAACCCTAGCCCTCTCCTGGTGTTCTATACTTTCACAAGAGTGGGTGGTAGCTGTTAGAGATCCGATCCCATGGCTCACTCAATCACTCAACGAATGGCCCCTGGATTCGCACGCTTGGCACCCACTCAGCCCTACTCGCTTTGGAGGAAACTCTCTGTTCCCACCTGTATGCATTTTCCTCACAATCCACTCTCACCCAGTGACCTCATCTTTGCAGAGAACACATGCAATCCCATGTCCTGTTGACAGCCCGCTGGGCCACTCTCATGCCCAATGGTTGACTGCCTCCCAGCCCTGTCCAAAGCCAATGGACCCCAGGGAACCTTCCTCCTCCCACTGAGTCCTCTTCTCTAAGAGCTGTCCAGCAATGTCCTCCTCTCCTTGACCCTTAGTCTAAAAGCGCCCCCTTGACTGCCCTCCCTCCCTCCCTCCCTCCGTTCCCTCCAGCTTCTTCGAGGAGCTGACTCTACCAGCTGTCCCCTTCCTTTCCTGCCCCCATCCCCAGCCAGTTTTTGTCCTGTGTGCACAGCTGAAGTTACCCTCCCCTGTTCTTCCCCAGGAGTCTGTGACACGTGCCTTCTAGGCTCTGCCCTTCCCTCCACCCCAGCCCCTCCCCAACGTGGGCCTTCCCTGTTTCTCTGTTTACCCCTCCTGCATGGTCTCCTCCTGTGTCTTGGCTTTAACTACCACCTCTACCCCAGCCACCCTGAAATTGTGTGTTCTGGTTTCTCCCCGAGCTCCAGGCCTGTGAGTCCCACTGTTGACCTGCTCTTCGTTGCCTAGCAGGCTAGTCCAGTTCAGCATGGCCGAGGCAGGGTCACTTGCCTACTGAATTCGCCTTCCACCAGTCAAGTCCACTTTTTCTGCCTCCCAAGTAGTTCCCCAGTCCACCCAGCCCTCCATCGCCAGCTCCTACCCCCGCCCATGACGCCCCCCCTAAGTGGCTACCGCTTCTGATTCCACCTGCTCTGGAGCCCCCTGCTCTGCAGGCGGCCAGTGACCTGTTTCCATGAGCAGCAGTGAAGCCAACCACCCCTTCTCCGAGGAAGGTTTTTAAACACATGAAATAAAATGTATAGAATTACAAAGGAAACTGCTTATTTTCAAGTACAGTTACCAAAATATGTTTTAATTGTGATATAATAATAGATGTGCTTCTTTATACATTAAATAAGACCTCACATTGGGGGGGGGGTCCATTTCAGACACCGTAATTTCAAAGTAATGAGCCTAAATATTATCTTGAGCTCTACAACCGTAAGTTGGATATAAAAACATCTGTGATTTCTATTAGGAACAAAGTCACAGGTAATTCTAATAATACTACTATATAGTTTCTTCCCTACATTTGTGTCTGAAGGAAATACTAAATTGCAATTAGAGGCAGTGAGAATGAAGGTGTCATTCTTTCCCGTCTCAGAATTCAACCTGCTGAATTCTACCTGGGGATTTTTAGATTCCAGGTGGGTCTTCCTAATCTGTAAATAGGACCATCACTACCCTGCCTAAACTCTCAGCTTTCCATTGCCGCAAGAATAGAATGTCGACTCCTTAGTGGGCCCTCCCAGGCCCTTGGGCCCTTTACCTAGCATCCCCCTTCCTTCCCCCTCCCCTTCTCTCACCACCCTCCAGCCTTGGAGACCTTTTGCCTGGTTGAACTTGCCAACCTCTTTTGCCCAGCTCGCCCCTCTCCCTCTTGATCACAAGGCTCTTCCGTCTGACCCTATCTGTCGTTAGGGCACCAATGCTCCAGCCTTCCCTGGTGCCTCACCCCCAGCCCAGCATTAAGAAGAAATAACAAGCTCAACATGGAGTCATTTGTGCTAAGTCACCAAACCAAGACTTAATACCTAAGCTAATTTCAGTTTCAGCCTCTCCCAGGAACGTAAACTTGAACAAGTTAAGCTGGTATTACCTGGTCAGTGCCAGTGAGGTGATCTGTCCATTCCACACCTTCCCACTTCCCTGAGAAGGGTGACCTTGCCTGAAACAATGCGTTCTTTGCTAATTATTTCCTTTCGCTGCGTCCTTCTGCCTTTAAAAAATCTCCCACCTGCTCCCCATTGTGTGCTGTTTCTGTTCAAGGACCCCAGTGGGAGCGAGCCCATAGTAGTCTCCTGCCTCTAAGACCCTGCCTCCTCTCTTTCCAGTGTCTCCTGGGATCACTTTGAACTGGAATCCTGGCCTCTGGGTCGGCTTCGGGAGGAACCCATCGAGGGCCACGCCTAATCTACTAAAGAATAGTTAAGAAAATGTGTAGGTCTGTAAAGGTGGTTAAGTTTGGAAGAGCATCCATGTTTAGCCAGGTAAGGGGAAAGGGTAGCACTTTAGCTTTCATTTACTCCTTCATTCATTCACTCATTCATTCATTTACTTGATCTTTCAACAAACGCCATCAGGCTGGCTGGGGGGCATGCTGCCTGAGCAGGAGTCAGGCTATCCTCTCTGGCAGGTGGACGATGCTGGTCCAATGTAGCCTCTGGCGTATGGCAGGGAGTGTCCATCTGACTTCTCCACGGCTCAGTGACTAGACCCTCAGTGTTACCCAAGTCCTCCAGAGCCGATTCCATGCTCTCTCAGCACTGCCAGGGAGAGCGGTTCTGTTCCCCAGGAGCCAGGACAATCAGAGGAGATGCATGCATGACCCAGGACATCCTGGGTCCTGTTTTGGGGATGGGACAAACCTGAAAATCACCCCCGAGGACCAGTGTTGAAGAGTGGGGTCCTGAGACCAGGACGGAGCAGGAGAGATGTTTATTTGGAGATGCAGAAGTGAATCACGTGAACGGATGAGCATACATGCAATGTACTGAAGGTGGGAGAAAGATCTTTTGTTCTTTTAAGTTCTTGACGGGGACGGGTTTATGAGAGAAGCCTAGAAATGTATTAATATAAGGTATGTGACACAGGAGCCTTCATAAAGAAATGAAGACCCAAAGAAAAGGTTCAACCTGAGTGTTTTTATGCTCAGTTTAATGAAAAGTGGAAAGTCGGGGGAAAATATGGGAGGACAAAATGTAGGTGGTGAGTGTAGTGAACATGGGTGGAAACTTAGCGAAGCCCATTGGTTCAGGTTCCTCTCTGTCCCTGTATCTTTGGAGAGAAGTATCCTCCTCTCCTCTGGGCACGGAGAAGGCAGCTCTCACATGCGTGGCTATGACCCACTTCAGGGGAGGGTCAGGGTCCTTCCTGTACCTGCCATTTCTGAAATTCCTTCAGCGTAAAGAAATTCAATATGCCAAGATGCTATATTTTGGGGCAGTGCGTCCTGAACCCCATCAATACATACAATGGGAAACGATTCAGCCTCTAACAGGAAGGGGATTCTGACATCTGCTCCAACACGGCTGAACCTTGAGGGCATGGTGCCCAGTGAAACAAACCAGTCACAAATGGACAAATACTGTGTGATTCCACTTCTCTGAGGTCCCCAGAGGAGCCAAACCCAGAGAAACGGAAAGTAAAATGATGGATGCCAGGGGCTACGGGGGAATGGAAGACGGAATATTTAATGGGGACAGAGCTTCTCTTCTATGAGATGAAAAAGCTCTAAATGGATGGCAGTGATGGTGACACACATTGTGAATGCACTTGGTAGTGCCACTGAACTGTACATTTAAAAATTACTGAAATGGTGAATTTTATGTTCTGTATATTTTATTACGAAGAAGAAGAAGGAGAAGGAAGGGGAGGAGGGGGAGGAGGAGGAGGAGGAAAAGAGTGAATTATAGCCAGAGCTGGGAGATTGAGCCCAGGGTGGGGGCTGAGAGGTGACAGGAGGCTGACACAGCACTGGTCAGAGTAGCCTAACTTGGCCATCGGTGGTTAGGAAATGTCAAGCAGGAGTATGGAGGCAGAAGGGTCAGAAGCAAGCCAGGGGCGTTAAGGGAAGGACAATGCAAGGATCAGGACACCTGCCTTGGTGGAGAAGCCAAGGCCTCCCTCCGGCTCAGTCTCCAGATTGGTAACTGGGTGAAAGATGCCTGCCCTTATGTTACCCAGCTTTGCAGGGAGGCGTTGAGTGGACTGAGCAAACACACCCAGAGCAGGCAACTCTGTGCTTCGGGTTCTATGGGGGAAAGAAACTCTGGAGCCCACAGAACGTACCTGCTCCCCCTCATGGAAGTCAGGGGACATATAGTCGGTCCTCATTATTCATGTGGTTGTATCACTGAGAATTATGCTTATCGTGCTCAACGAGTGACCTCTGAATCGTTGTTCCTATTGGAAATACGGGGTGAAGCTCCTGTGGGCCTCCTGTCACAGCACTTTTGTCAACCGATCAACACATAACCTTCAGTTATGTGTGTTTTCTGTTTAAAAACACCTTACTCGATATATCTTGGTGACTCATTCACACTGAACTCACGGCCACCAGCACTGTGCCTGGATAATGCGTATCTAATACCGGTATTTTTTCTGTAAGGTGGACACAGCCTTCTTGCACTTCAGAACACCAGACAGCCCTTCAGTACTATGCGTGGGGCCATTTTATTTTATTTTTTAAAAGATTTTATTTACTTATTTGACAGAAAGAGAGAGCAAGAGTGAGCGAGCACAAGCGGGTGGGGGGGGGCGGCAGGCAGAGGGAGAGGGAGAAGCAGGCTCTCTGCTGAACAAGGAGCCTGACGTGGGACTCGATCCCAGGACCCTGGGATCATGACCTGAGCAGAAGGCAGTCGCCTAACCGACTGAGCCACCCAGGCGCCCCCCACAGGGCCATTTTAAATAGCAATATCACCAACAAAGAGCACAACAATGTGAAATCAATCAGCAGACCACAAGAAGGACACTTGTTTACAGCAGGGAAACTGAACAAGAAGGTGGGGCATCACCTTGTCTGACCCCAGCTGGATATGAGCATACTGGGCAATTCTCTGCCCTGTTCCCAGTTCCCCATCCATCCCTGTGGGCACAGGCTCAGCAACAGCAGGGGATGCCTCAGACTTGGGAAGCTTTGCAGGTGGGGAGGTCATGCACAACCCATGTGTCCAGGTGCCGCACAGGTGACATTTTGAATCCTGACTGCAACTCTGTCATTTTCAGATGAGGACCCTGAGGCACAGAAAGGGGGAGGCCTGATTCCAAAGCCCACACCCGGGCCTTTGTGGAAGAGGGAGGGGGTTTCTCTGTCCACATCAACAGGAAGTAGGATGGCCCAGGAGACCCAGATTTCTGGCTGTGTAACTCTGGACAGACACCCAACCTCCTTGCCCAGGCTGCCGTGGAAATGCTCTGTGCGGTGCACACAGGCCAAGGGACAACTTAGGCACTTCACCTTCCTAAGGGCTCCAGCCAGGATTTAAGCCCCAGCCTGCCAGACTCCCACGTTCCTGCACCGCCCCCACCCCCACACCAGTTATTCCCAATTTTTACTTATAAGTGAAACTTTGAAATGCAAACTTCATATCACTATCTTTACCACTTGCCACAAGTTGAAGCCATCTTACAGAAACCTGCAGGAAAATCAAGCAAAGCCATCGATTCTATTTAGATTCTGGTGCCTGCTTAAGGTTTTGCTGCCCTGTATGAAAAGGGAAAGGATAGTGTCAAAGGATATTAAGGACCTAAGAGGGCAACCTTCACTTTCTCCCTGACTCAAGGGATGACAAGGAACCGAAAGGGAGCTAGCTGTCCGTCTGGGGGATGGACAATTGCTCTCCAACTCCCACCTGGGGGCAAGGTCCTCTTCTCTCCTCCGCCCCGGCCCCAGACCCCTCGCAGAACCCCGCGGCGATGGAGGGGGGGGGGCCCCGGTGCTCGTTGGGCGGCCGGAGGCTCGTCGGCCTGGCCCGAGGGGGCGGGGCTGCCGGCTGACGTCACGCAGGGAGTGCCTGAGCGGCGGCGCGGAGGCCGGGCGGAGAGAGCGCTCGGGCGCCGAGCGGTGCGGCGCGGTCACCAGACCCCGAGCCGGACGCGGGTCCCCCGCGAGTGCCGCAGCGCGGCCGCCTCCCTCCGCGAGCCCCGGAGCCGAGACCCCCGCCGCGCCGCCGCTATGTACGACCCCGAGCGCGGATGGAGCCTGTCCTTCTCGGGATGCGGCTTCCTGGGCACCTACCACGTCGGGGCGACCCGCTGCCTGAGCGAGCGCGCCCCGCACCTCATCCGCGACGCGCGCATGCTGTTCGGCTCCTCGGCCGGGGCGCTGCACGGCGTCCTCTTTCTCTCCGGGATCTCGCTGGGTACGTCCGGGGCCGCCGCCGGGGCGCCGCGCGGAGCTGGGATGGGACAACGGACACCGCGGGGTGCGTCCCGGGGGGGCCCGTCTCCAGACAGACGCTACCTCCGCCGCGTCCTCTCGCCCGGCGCCGGGGGTTCTCTGTCGCCAGCCTGGGAGGGGGGTGCGCCTGGGCTTGGCTCTTCCGGGTGTGGGAACCCCGAGCGTATCCGCACTCCAACCCGGCTCTGGCGCCTGGGCTTGCAGGAAGCCCCTCGCCCCGGGACCGAGAGTGAGCTCAAACGGAGCAACGCGGAGGAGGGAGCAGGACCCAGGGGGCCCAGGGTGGAGCTGGTCCCTGAGGTTCCTGCCATCAGCTCACGAGGCGCTGGGCGATTTGCCCTGGGTCGCACCAGGAGGGGGGCATTGGCCTGTGTCCCTGGGCGGGCCCTGTCTTCCCTCTGGCGACTACAGGGTTTGGAGACACGCCCGGCGCCCCAACCCGGGGGAGGTAGGGAGCTGGATAGCCTTTCAGGGGGAGGGCAACTCTTCGGAGTCCTCCTGGGCAGGCCTACTGGTTTGGAGTCGAAGGGTCATGGTGGGGCGGGGGAATGTTGGGGGGGGGGCTTGGAGGGGGTACTAGACCCTTCCTAGGGGCTGGAGTGGATCTCTGGACATCCCCTATACCATCCTTTCCCCCACCCCCATCTTGCTCAGTGCCCCTGGAAATGAGGTCTGTGCATTTGAATCTTGTGCAAATTAAACATCTGTCTATGTGGGTGGTGGTGGGAGGGGACGATATGGGGCTTGTACCAAGACGGCCCAAACAGGAGTGTGGCCTGGGGTTCTGAGCCAGGGGGCAGGACCTGGGACAAGTGGCAGCTGGAGATGTTGGCACCCAAAGACCCCCAGACAGGAAGATAGTGCGCCTCATCGACCCCTGTTCAGCTTCCTTAGCAATTTACTCTGCTCTTCCCTGGGGACTGATGTGTTGGACTCCACCAGCAGGGAGTGACTTTGTTCCTGCATGGCCTGGAGCTCCCTGCCAGTAGGTGCAGCCCTGGGATTGGATAGGATTGGATAGGATCGGTGAGCAGACCCTGGGCTGGCTGGGAGGTGGGGATTAGGAGAGAGGCCCTGGCTGGGCTGGCTTTTCCACTGACGGGAGGAGAGCAAAGGGCAGGAGATGTGGCCTCAAGGAGGAACAGACTGGCCATGGCCCATCTGCACACTCTGGGCTTTGGCAGCCAGAAAAGACAGCCCTTGTACGTCAAGGTAACCTGCACTGATTCCAGTACAGACAGGGTTCCTAACTGGCAGAGGACATGTGCAGCCTGGGTCTGTACCCTGTAGGGCAGGGGGAGGCTTGGGGACCACGAGGTCCTTGGAAAGTGGGGTCTGGAGGTTTTAGCAGGAGCCACTCCCCAAATTCCAGGAGCCCTGCTTTGAACTCCTGTCTCATTTGGGGACCACTGAGGAGCATTTCCTAGGGCCACAACTTGGAAAGAGTTCCTGCAAGTGCTTCCACGCCAAGTACTCAGCAGGAAAGCCTGGCAGAACGAGCCAGCTGTCTGCAACTTTGCCCCTTCTGCCCTGGCTCAGTGGGGCCACACGCACAGGGAGAGTTGAGTTGAGGTCAGAGGTCTTCCAAGACAGGCTGGCTTATGGCTGCCCTTCTGCATCTCAGGATTTGTGATGGACTCGGTCTCAGGCTGAGACTGGTGGTCCTGCATGTCAGGGCAATGCAGATCAGTCGGAGGGGGTCCAGGTCCATGAGTGAGGCTTGATGGGGCATGAATGTGGCCCATGCCCATTAGACAGTGGTAATTCTGGTGTCAGAAGCTTAAGGGTAAGTCTAGTTCTTAATTAGAAGCCTTTGCTGTGTTGAGGACCTTACAGATGGTAGCGAATCTAATCCCTTCTGTCCCCAAAGTTAAAAATGCACAGTCTGAGATGGCGAGGGGCAGTGAAGTGACTTTCTGAGGTCGCTTGGGTAGTAGGAGGTGGACTTGCCCTTGGGCCCCAGCCTGCACTGAGTCTCTGCTTCCTGCAATGTTAGGTCCTTTGTGCTAAAGCTCTGATGCTGAGGCATTTCCGCTTCTGGCTTTGGGGGATGGAGGGGAGAGAGAGCGCCCCTGGGCACCTCGGAAGGCTCCTTCCTGTGGCAGGGACCCAGAGCAGCGCTGTCCAGGAGAAATACAGTGTAGCTGTGTGTGTCATTTAATATTTCCCAGTAGCCACACTGAAAAAAGTGAAAGACACAAGTGAAATTAATTTCGTTGATCCCAGTACAGCCGGAACATTATCATTTTCACATCTAATCAATATAAAACATGATTAAGGAGATATTTTATTTTATTTCATTTTATTTTTTATGAAGCCTTTGAATTCCAGTGTGCCATTTACACACCTCAGTTGGGAATGGCCGCATTTGAAGGGACCCATGGCCGCACGTGACTTCTGTATCAGTGTGGGCCTGGAAGAAGGCTGGCCGCTTCCTTGCCACCTGGTGTCTGGTCTTGCCACAAAGCATTTCCATCTCCCAGGTAGCACAGTCCTTTGTGTATTTGTCTCCTGCCCTCCAGACCTCCTCATGCAGATCCTCGGGGACCTTGTCCAGAGTGCCAGGAGCCGGAGCATTGGCATCCTCCACCCCTCCTTCAACTTGGGCAGGCACATCCAAAAAAGTCTTCAGAGACACCTCCCAGACAATATCCACAGGCTCATCTCTGGCAAAATGTGCATTTCACTCACCAGGGTGTCTGATGGGGAAAACGTGCTGGTGTCTGATTTTCAGTCCAAAGACGAAGTTGTGGACGTAAGCAGTTTGCTTATTTGGGCCTTGTCAAGGAAGAAAAGCTATTTCTTTTTGGAAGCAACACAGAGAGGGCTGCCGTAGGCCACCTGCGTCATTTCTTAAGATGCAAAAGACCCTGGCTGCCCAGATGCTGGTTTGCTTCCTGCACCACTCTGTGTGCATCGGTGGTCGGTGGTCTATAACCTGTATAGATCCCGGAATGGCCCTGGTTGGTTTCAGTTTCAAATACTACCTCCCTGTCCTTTAAGACTTGGCTCCTGATCCCCTCCTCCAGAGACCCTGTCCCATATATGTCCCTCCTTCCACAATGTATATTCCTAGCACATACAACCAGGAGCATCTCAGCAGCCACGGTCCACCTCTATTTAAGCTTGTTTCCAAAAGCTTTTTCTAGATAGCCAGCACTGATCCATTCCAGCAGGAGTAGGTTTTCTCAGTGGGCCGGTCTTGCTTCCTGTCTCCCCCCCCGCCGCTTCCCGGCCAGGATCCACACCATCAGCAGCATCCAGAAACTTCGCTGGCTTCCAGGCTCTCAGGCCCCACCAGCCTGCTGAATCAGAATCCTGGGGTGGGCCATGGAGTCTGTGGTTGACCAGCCCTCTGGGCGATTCAATGAATTTTTTGCAAAGTCCTGCTCTGGTGTCTTCCCAGTCAGTCAGCGACTCTGGGTCCTCTGGGTGGCGTCTGCAAGGGCCCAGTGCAGCTCTTGTGGGGAGAGGGACAGGAAGTTGATGTCCACAGTGTCATTAGGAGCTTTTACTTAGGCCTGAAATACAAGTGTGTAGTTTGGTTCGTCATTTGTTCAGCTTGTTTATTAAAGCGCCCCCTTTGCAAAGAGCATCTTAGGCCTGTTGCTCTGTTCATCTGAAGAAGGCTTACGCGGGCCCCCAGGAGATCAGAAGGCAGGCTGTTTGGGCCTCTGGTTTCACTTCTTTTTGTCTTCGCAGGCCTTGGTCTGTTCCAGCTTCATCCCTTTCTTCAGCGGCATAATCCCTCCTTCCTTCAGAGGCGTGGTGAGTCTGCTTTTAAATTGTCTGCCCAGTTCCTGCCTGCAGGGCACCAGCCACAGGCACCCGGGGGCCTGTCCCCAAATGCAGAGCCTTTTGCCTCTTGGCCTTTCAGACAGAGGTTCCCCAGCTAGCCCCCTTCTAGGCTGCCTGGGCAGCATGGCCACTTTCATGTAGAATTAATTATCTCGCTATCTAGAAGGTAAGCTGATTCACTTAATCTTCACCTGAGCACCCCAGATAGGTCCTGCTGGCCTGGTTAAGCTCCAGGGTGCTTACGAGTCCGTTCCTTGCTTAGGGTAGAGCTTTATTTTCAGCGCTTGAGAGTTTGCAGCCTGTCTGGGTCTGCCTTTGTCCTTTTTGGCCCATGGCTTTGGGCAGAAGCTGCTGACAGGGCTTCAGTTTGGTTCCATCCCACAAATATGTGTTGTGGCCGATTGCTGAGCCCTGCCTGGAATGGAGAGACCCAGGTTGTAGTGTGTGTTCTGCTGGCTTTGGACTAGATGCTGGCCGATGCTGGGCCACTGGCAGACTCCTTCTAGGGCCATGGTGATCACCCTGGGGGTGATTCTGCCGCCGCCCCCCCCGACCCTGGGACAGTGTCTGGAGACAGTTTGGGTTGCCATAACTGGGGGAGTGCTCCTGGCGCCTCGTGTGTCGAGGCCCGGGGGGCTGCTGACACCCTGCAGGGCACGGGCCGGCCCTCTCCACAAAGAATGACCTGGTCCTAAACATGAGTAGTGCCCAGCTAAGACATCCTGTCCTGAGAGAGAAGACACGACGCCTGAATGTCCCAGGGTGGTGGCGTCCTCATGCTGTGGGGCAAAGGCAGAGGCATGTCACGCCGAGAGCTTCACTCGTGCCCAGGAGCAGCCCCGTGACAGACACATTGTCCCTGCTTCTGGATGAGAAAACAGGCCCGGAGCAGTGCAGGTGTCACCCCAGATGCCCACGGCCTCTGCTTGGCAGACAGACCCGGACCGAATCCCTCCTCCCGCACACGTTAGCTGGACGGGTTTGGACATATTTCTTAACCTCTCTGAGATCTGTTTGCAAAACGAGGGTTCATCATAGTGTAGCGTCGTAGAGGTGTCGTGAGGCTCGCATGGGCCAGGGCCTCGAGGTGCTTGGCATAGAGCCTGGCACGGGGGAGTCTTCAGAAAGTGGGGGCTGTTTCTATCGTCTTGCCCACCTCACCCAGGCTGCCCCAGCCCCCCCCCCCCGGGG
Organism: Leptonychotes weddellii; assembly: GCF_054177405.1. Taxonomy (NCBI): domain Eukaryota; kingdom Metazoa; phylum Chordata; class Mammalia; order Carnivora; family Phocidae; genus Leptonychotes; species Leptonychotes weddellii. Next base: position 155,206,543 of record NC_138373.1, read on the forward strand.
GGGGGGGCGGTCACACATTCAGTACACGCCAGTGAAACCCGCGGAGAACCAGAACAGCTCCTTCTTGATTCCACCAAGCAAACTCAGAACGTTACTATACGAAAATTTGGAATGGAAGGGAAAAGTCCATGTGACAAGGCACATCGGACTTGAGACTCTCCCTTGAGTGAGAAACAGTCAGCCTGCTTTCTTCCTTAGGGTTCCCGAAGGTTCCCGACGTTCTGATCCATGTCCTTTTCTGCCAGGGAGGTTTCTGAGGCTTCCTTACATCTTCCATGGAAATTGTGTGGCTACGATTTTGAAAATACCACTGTGTACATGCCTGATCATCTTTTGGACTCAAGGCAAGACTCTCTGGATAGCTAAGGCACGGCTGAGCATGGGTGGTTCTTCTCTGGACTTGCTTTAGGTCTCGGGAAGGACTGGCTGTGATATTTGAAGGCCTTTCTCTGTGGGCACCGGCAGCTGGGCTGGGATGGCCTCGGATTTGGGAATCATTCTAGACATTGCTTTGAGCAGTCCAAGACTTTGTCCAAATTGTACCCAACTCTGCCTGTGCCAGCCTAAGGTTGTCGCAGGGTATGGATATAGGAAGCCTGATGCTTGCGGTAGCTGATCCCAAATGCCACTAGGTTGTGGATTCAGAGGAGGTTTTCCGAAGGCTGCCCTGGTTCCAGGTTCACTGCCATTTAAGTCTCCAAAGCTCCTCAAGGTGCTGGTTCTGATTTTCCAAGCAGCAAGGGGGGGTCTGGAATTGAACCCATGACCTTCCGTCTCTTTGAGGGCAGGGTCAATATCATACTCTGTCCCCGGTGCACACAGAGCCCCTGCTCTATTCGGCCCTTTTTGTGCAGATTACATGGGCGCACCTATAGGTACCCGCCTGGGCTTCGGACTTGGCCAGCAAACTATGGGCTGGGCTCCAGCCTCTGTCTGCCTCTTTGCCAGGTACTTTTTGTGCAGTGCACAAACTACACAACAGTATATATCACACTTGAGTGCCAGCCCAGAGCCTGGCCTGGCATAGAAATGCTCAGGAAAGCTTTGTTGAAAGAGTAGTTCTGGAACCTTGTCTTCCCACAATATCAGCCTGCGGCTCTGAGAAGGCTCTACCCATAATCCGAAAAAGCACAGAAGACACTCGCCCAGAGCTTCTGACAGTATGTCCTTTCTTCCTCCCCGTAAAAGCGATACATGGATGGAGGAGTAAGTGACAATGTCCCCTTCTTTGATGCCAAAACAACCATCACTGTGTCCCCCTTCTACGGGGAGTATGACATCTGCCCTAAAGTCACGTCGACGAACTTTCTTCACGTGGACCTAACCAAGCTCAGTTTGCGCCTCTGCTCCGAGAATGTCTACCTGCTAATGCGAGCACTGTTCCCTCCGGATCTCAAGGTGAGTTGGGGGCTGTGTGTTCTGGGGGTGCAGCTCTTCTTTGCTTCCTCGTTTGCCAGGATAGCTCCCAATTGTCCTTTCCACAAACAGAAACAGATCCCCCTCATCGAATAGGAACTCAGAGAGGAGTTTCTGGTCCCGGCAGCTCAGGGCTGCCCCACTCTGCCCATTGGAATCACCTGGGAAGATTTAAACAGCCCCGCAGCTCAGATTCCACATCCCCGGGCTCTGATTTAAGTAGTTGGGGTGCGGCCTGGGCAGTGTGATTTTTTTTTTTTTTTTTTTTTGGAGGTATCCTGAGGATTCGTATTTGCAAGTGTGGTCAAGAGCCACACTGCATTTGGTGGTTTAATCTTTCTTGATTGTTGTTGTAGGAGGTCTTATCTCCCTAATAAAAAGAAAAGGTGTGAACCATGTACCCTAATGGTTCTCCGGGGAGAAGGAAGGCCGTGTGTATGCTGTACCCCAACAGCATGTACTCCAGGAGAGAGGGGAGGCTGTGCATTGGTTTGCATGTGTGGTTTGTGTCCAGACGAGTGGAGGAGGCCGCTGCTAATTGTCCCGTGACAACTAGCACAAGCCCCCATATTTGTGAGGGTGGAGGCTCGTGCGGGGACCAAGGGAGCCTAGGGAAATCAGCGCCTGTCATGCTGCGCTGCCAGCAAAGTCTTCGCGGAGGGGGTGTCGTTCGAACCTAGTCCCGTGTGGAAGTGGACTTCTGTCTCTTAGGAGCCCGGAGCCCTGTCGTCCAGCCTTGCTGTGGCCGTGCTGGGCCATGGGAGCAGCTGCCAGCGGGGAGGGCTCTGCTCTTGGTCTCAGCACTGCAGTTACCGTATTTGGTTTGTTGCCAGGAGCTTGGCGAGATCTGCCTTCGTGGGTACTTAGACACCTTGAGGTTCTTGGAGGAGAGCGGTACGTACGGGCGCGGTGAGGGTAGACCGGCCTTTTAACAAGCTTTTCGCTAGCCGTCACTGGAGCCTGGTGTCGGGTAGAAACTCAGCGCTCAGCGTCTCCACTTGGCACCTTGCTCAGCCCCTTCATTCCCTGGGAGATAGGAAATCTTGGCCCCAGTTTACAAATGGGGAGACAGCGGTGAGCCGGGGACCCCACCGAGGAACAGAGCTGGGGCTCGGCCGCGGGGTATCCCCGCCCCACGGCTCTCTCCTCCCTCAGTAATCCCCTGTCCGAACAGTGAAGGCAGTCCTGTTAGTTTTTCTTTGCTGCATGAACTATTTTGAATCTTTAGATAAACAAGGGAGGGAGTTTAAGCAGGGTTTCTGGCCCTGAGCCCCAAGTGGAGCAAGCAGAATCCTTGTCTCTGGCCAGGTGTGGGTCACACCCATGAGCCCAGCTGTCCTTTCTGGGGCAGGTTCCTGCCTTTGGGTCATCAGCGGGTCTGGGCGCTGGGAATTGGGCTCTCGCCAGTATTAGATGGATTGTCTTTAAGGCTAAAAGTTGGTTTCCCTACTGCTTCTCTGAATTAGTCTTTGGCCAAGACCAAGGAGTGGTGGTTAAAAGGACATACATGTATTTTTCGACTGGGAAATTGTTGCTTGTGCACCTTCAAGGTGCTAAGCCATTGGCTCAGTGCCAGGGATACCACGGGGAAGAGGCAGATGTGGTCTTTGTCCCTTGGGAGCTTAGCTTGCGGGTCAGGTGAGCAGAGAAGCAAGTGGAAGGAGGGCGTGTGCCAAGTGCCCTGATAGGAAGCTAAGGGACACTGTGGTATCACACGGGAGAGATCTGCATGGCCCGGGTGGGGGGAGGTAGGGCTTCAGGAGGATGTGAATCCTTGTTGCAACTTTGAGATGAATGGGAGTGTTCTAGGCATGGGGGACATGAGTGAGAGGCTTGCAGGCCACAGAGCACGTAGTAAGGTTGTAGGAGGGAAAGCAGGCACGTGTAACTGGAGTGGCAGGGCCTGCCCAAACTCCCTTACCTGGTGCTGCTTTCAAAGCCCCACAGCGGAAGAGTGTCATCCTTAATGTCAGACCTGGGGTCGAATTCCGCTCTTCCACTCACTGGCTGTGTGGCTTTGGGTGAGTCTCTTAACCTCTCTGTGCTTCTGATTCTGCTGAAGTGGAGGGGCGGAGACCAGTGGGAATGGTCGTAATTGTTACGAAGTTCCTAACTCAGGGCCTGGAATACGGGCTTCACCAGTGGCCCAGTTATTATAAATTAGTTGTAATTCTTATCTTTCACCTTCATAAATCCACCCGTGGCTGTGGAGTGCACACAGCTAGTGAGTGACGAGCCGGAGCCAAACGCACATGTCTCCAGCTTCAAAACCCTACACTCGTTTCTCTCTCTTACACAAGCCCGAACGCCCGCCCTCATTTCTCCCCACCTCCTGCTTAGCCCATAACAGGCCTGCAGCTTCCTGGGCGCTTGCCTGCTGGGTTCCTGTCATTCTGCGGGTGGGCGGCTGCGTGAGTAATGACCCCCTGTTGCCCACATTCACTTGGTGGTCGGTTTCCCGTGTCCTTGGTAGGCATCTGCAACAGGCCCCATCCGTGCCTGAATTTACCCTCAGAGGAGTTGAAGACCCTTAAATTCACCTGGGGACACAGGAGCCTGGAATCTCCCCTGAGGGTGGCTACGGGGCGGACGAAGCCTGAGGGAGACGAGCTGCCGGACCACCTGCGTCTCAGCATCCTGCCCTGGGATGAGAGCATCCTGGACACCCTGTCGCCCAAGCTCACTGCAGGTGCTCACTCCACAGGGGGGGCGGGCTGACAGAGGCGGTGGTTTTCCTGTGACAAAGAGAGAGAAAGAGAGAGACAGAGACTGAAAGGGCTTTTTCTCTAGGTGCTTTTGAGGAAGGTAATCCTCATGTGGGAGGTGGGGCAGAGCGAGAGGGCAGGCCTGTTGGGGCCCCCACTCCTGGTACAGGCCTGTGCTCAGTCTCCTTTCCCATGGGGTCATGGCCAGAGGAGAGCAGACTCCAGCTGAGCCTGTTTTGAGTGAACCGGACACACTAGATGATGGGAGTGGGGGTGGGGGGCCCACAGGGGTGGGCCTGTTCTTCCAGAACCCCTCTCTGCCTGTTCACCCATCTCAAAGCCTTCTTTCTTGAGGAGCCCCCTTTCTCTGATTTCTCCCTGCCTCCAGAGCTGCAATTTTGAATCGCCATTGAGTGGTGATATACTTTATCATGTGATCAGCTATTAGGTGGACAGGCGTGCACATACCAGCTTCCGATTGGGCACTTGGAGAAGTTCAGAGACGGACGGGACGTCATCCCTTGCCCCAGGGCACTGGCACCTCTGTTAACTGCACTAGCCAACAGCTGTTGGGGCGAATGTGATTTGGGGCATCAGGAGGTCATTACAAAAGGGAACTAACAGGACAGATGGCTCTGGGCAGAAGGAGACACAGTCCAGCGGAAGGTTCAGGGAAAAAGCTCAGAAGTCGATGGGGTATTCGAGAAGTTTGTGTAGCCCTCCAAAAAGAGTTATTTAAACGAGAGTGGTTCACTGAGAACCCTGTATCCTGCGGGCTATCTGAGGGCTGTTCTGGGCATACTCCTCATTTGATCTTATTTGTGAGTGCTTCTGATTCTTCAGATGCTGGGATTTGTGTATTTTTTTTTTTTTTTAAGATTTTATTTATTTGCCAGAGAGAGAGAGGGAGAGTACAAGCGGGGGGAGTGGCAGGCAGAGGGAGAAGCAGGCTCCTTGCTAAGCAAGGAGCCCAATGCGGGGCTCGATCCCAGGACCCTGGGATCATGACCTGAGCTGAAGGCAGACGCTTAACCATCTGAGCCACCCAGGCACCCTGGGATTTGTGTATTTCATAGAAAATCCAAGCAGCCCCTCAGGAAGGTGGTTTGGTTTTTACCCTGGTGGGAGATACACCTGCACATTGTATTTTTCAGCACTGAGTAAAGCTGTTAAAAAACAACATGGATACGTGAGCAAGATTTGCAACTTCTTACCGATTAAGGTAATGTCATATGTGATGCTTCCTTGTACGCTGCCCGTGGGGTCTGCCATTGCTGTGGTCCAGAGGTGAGCGTTTTATGTGGTTTTGTGCTTTCCTCCTGGGGTTGGGTGGAGATTGAGAAAGTCCACGTAAGGCCCTTGACCTGTGGCCTGGCTCCTTGTAGAGTGCGATGGAGCTCACAGTCCATAAGGAGCACCCTGAAAAGTGCCTCATGGGGACCCCGCTCAGCCCACCTCTTTTCTCCATGCTGTTCTTGTTTGCCACTTCTTAGTAGTTGTACACTTTCATTTTGGGATTTTATTCCTGGGGTGTTGGGAGGACACGAGGCACACACTTGAATCCTGGGTATTTGTTTAACCTCTGCTTTCTTTAGATTTATGTTAGTGTTTACGGTCTTTTTAGTGAGTCAGTCAGCATGGCCTTTGGTCCATCTTTTAGAGGCCAAACCATCCTTCAGAATCCAGCTTGATTCTCCTGCCCAAATCCCCTCCTCACTCTTACCGAAGTAGCCGCCTGCTCCCAACACCCCTGCCCTGGGGTGAGGTCTGGTCAGGCATTTACAGAGCTCACCACATGGGTCCTTTTGTGTAGGGGTGGGGGGTGGGGAGTCCGCTGGGCTGGCACATGGCCCAGTGCCACAGGGCTTGGGGGGAGGGGAGGTGCTACCTTGACTCTGAGATTCTCTGCATAAGCTTCAGCGGGTACCTTGCCACAGAGGAGAAGCCTGGAAACCGTTCCCCTTTTATTTCCACGAGTATCCCTTGAGCTTTCCAGAGCCCCACATGACCTATTTGCTTTAGGGCTTTTAGGGAGGTTTGTCTTTGGTGTCATGTCCCTAATCCACCTTCCGGGATTGATCAGATTGGGATTAGATGTGAGTCTGGCGGTTTTGCTGGACAAAGGACATTGTTTTAAGATACCTGCCTTTTGTTTAGTTTTTGGTTGTGTGTGTGTGTGTGTGTGTGTGTTGGCTTGTTCTCATGCGGATAAGTGTATGTGTGTGTCTCCTGGTTTTATTCCTGCAGACTGGTGATGTGGCTTCCAGATATGCCCGAGGACATCCGGGGGCTGCAGTGGCTCACCTCGAGTGTGTGTTCGCGAGTGATGACACAGCTCTTCCCCACCTCCAGGTCAATGATTTGGCTGTGGGTGTGTGGGTCTGGCAGGGACCTTTCATCTGCGGGTTGGGGGGTGCCTATTTATGCAGATTCTCGTCTGGCCCCACACTTGCTGAATCGCAGTCTGGGGGGCGGGGTGCCTGGGGGTGGAACCCAGCATCCTTTGTCGCTACCATGGCCCCTGGGATGCCGCTGCTTCTGAATTCTGAAAACTGATTCAGAGCAAGAAGGGCTTGGTTGCAGCTACAAGGGTTGGGTCTAATCCTGAAAATCGTGGGCCTTGACGGTCTCACCTGTTCCGTGCGGGTGTTCTTCATCTCCTCACTGGGTTTTTTTGAGGCTTTGGGGAGCCCCTGGCATGGTACTGGCCACGTGGTGGGCACTCAGGAGATGGGGTCTCAGTGCTATTGGCAGACATGGAAGGATTCAAAGTAGGGGAGTGGAAGGGTCTGGTTTGCACTGGGCAATGATTCTAGTGGCCATGGGAAGGAGCCCTCATCACTGGGCCCTCGGGTGGCAGGCTCACCAGCAAGAGGGCAATTGCCCTGGTCCAGGCAAGGATGAGGAGGGCCTGGTCTCACTAGAACCCGTGGGACTGAGGTGTTCATAGGCTCTAGGGCCAGGAGATGCCAGTTGCAAGCCCTGGGGTCTGCCTGCATTCAGAGGGAGTGGGGCAGCTGGTCAGAAGGAGGTGGCCTGGGGATGGTAGTGCAGGCCAGTGGGCGAGCTGGTCTATGCGGAGGAAGCTGATGGGCTCTGTTGTGCCTGTGGACGTCCAGTGGGAGGGGTCCAGGCGGCTGGAGGGCCACCAGCTTAGAACCCCAGGGTGGCGACATCAGCCCAGCACGGAAGGGTGGAAGGCGCCGTGGCTTTGGACACCACCACCCTGCAGTGCCCAGAGGTGCACTTGGCGTTGGCTGGTGGCGTCCATCCATCCTTGCTGATGAAGGCCAGTGGCTGAGTTAGTATTCTTCACTCGTTTCAGATCCCAGACACCAGCAAGCGGCCAACAGCCTTCCCCGAGGGACTTATGAAGGCACTGCTACCTTCCCTGCTGTCCAGTAGGGGCCGGAGCTGAGGCTGCTTGGCAAACCTGTCCTGTCTGGCCTGGCTTTGGGGGGCCGGAGCTGGGAGGGACTCCTCCTTTCCCACTCCTCATGCAGAAGCGTTCATGAGGAGACAAGTCTAGGACATTCTTTCGCAGGTACTTCCCGATCTCTCTGTAGCTACGTCCACACTGGCATTCGATGCCCTGATGTCTGTGACACACGGGGTCCTGCCTCTGTGCTGAATTTATAGTTTACTGAAACCAAAGGCAATCTAGTGTTTTTAGGAAAAGCTAGGAAGCTACTTTTGGTGTATGTGGTGGTCTAGAGCTTAAGGAAGTCTAACATTTAAGCATCTGGGTCTGTTAGCTTGGTTGGCTGGGAAATGACACCAGGAAGCCCAGGATGGAGGGGCCACTGCCAACTGTCTTGCCGCCCTCCCAGTGCAATGTTCCTAGAATAGCCTGTGTTGTGATGGGTTGGGGGTGGGTGGGGGTGCGGGTGGGGGTACCTATGGCTGGGGGTTGGGCTGCCCTTTGTGCAGTCTTGGGGTTTGGAAGGAAGAGTAACGTGATCCTGTTTCCCCAGACAGGAAGTGGTCAGTGGCGCGGGAGGGGGTGGTAGCCTTCTCCAACGAGGGCACTGACGCTCGTGGGCCATTAAAAGATGCTCAATTATTTACATTTTGGAACACTTTTTTTGACCTAGCTTAAATATTTGATAGAGTTTTGTATAAAATATAAAGGAGTCTTATTATCTGTTGCATTGTATGTGAATCAGGGAGGTATTAATAAGCCTTACGAAAAAATAGAATTCCAGTGCACATATAGACATCCCGGGCCCCCAGGCAGTAGCCCAGCACAACAGAAGGGCTTGTGGCCTGCGCCCCTTTTTTCTCAACGTCCCCTGCCCACTTCTGTACTCCCAGAGCCTTAATGGAGACAAGCAAGAGACGGGGACCTACCTTCTCCCCAGGTGTGATTCGTTGGCAAGCACAGAGTAAAGTGACTGCAGGTGAACTGTGCTGTTTTTCTTATTTATGCATTTGAGTGTAACCAAACGGAAGCAGTGATAAGCTCAAAATCCTCAACATTGGCACAGCAAGCTGCATCTCTCACCTGTAGCGAGTCAGTACGCTGGGAGTTGAAGAACCAGCAAGTTCAGACACAGCACTTTCTTACAAGGACAGACCCTTAAAAAGAGAGATGTGGTTCTAGGGGCAGCCTCTAGGCGAGCCCGTTCCCTTGAGCTGCCATGAGATTATGGACTCCTAGAAGCAGGCTCCTTGTGAGCATATGGGGCTACCGCCCAGCACACAGAACCCCCCCTTTGCGGCTCCTTGCTGGGTCCTTGTGTCTCGGGGACATGGGGACTGAGGCTCCCGTTCTGATAGCGCTCGCCTCCTCAAGGAGGCAAGAGCTGGTGAGAGGCAGGCTCTCCCAGCTGCTTGAAGCCCCAGAGCAGGACCCTGCTCCTTGCTGAGCTGGCCTAGGGGTGGGGGAGACCAGGCCTGACACCCACCTCACACCTTCCCCTGAGCCCCTGATTCTCATGTTCCCTGATCAGCTGTCTTCTGTCAGAAGCACAGCACTGGTCAGCAGCTAGGAGCACGCTTCAGCTGTATTTTCAATAGCCGCCATATTTTTGCATAGACCATATGTACGCTAGTTCTCTGATCACCATAAGGAAGGAATTATGTCAACAGCTGGTAGGATTACGTGCAACTGCTTTTCTTACTACTTTTTGAATTGGTTCCACCTCACAATGAGCATGTGTTTTATAATTTTTTTAAAATATGTGTGCAAAGACAAAGAAGGATACTGTTCTTTTAGAAACGGCCAAGGCTCCATTCCCCACCTGCGCGTTAATGCCACCCAGCCCCACACCTCTCCAGCTCTGCTGAGGTTGCTGATCAGCACACAACAACATTCTTCAGTTCCTACCACCGTATCAAACAAAACTCCTTTATCTGGCGCATTTATGCTCTGGAAGACACTCCACTGTCAGGAATAGTAACTGTGTGGTCTAGTAAATGCCAGGGAGCAACAGTCTTTATTTGGTGAACAGGTAACAAAAACCTGGTGCAGAGCGGGAGCCTCGTCTTATTTAAAAACACCCGAAATTGTGGGTGTGTATGTGTGTACAGAGGAAAGGTGGAGAACGTATACACCCCAGTACTGACAGTGGATGTCATTACGCCATTATCTGTAATTACAGCCCATTTGTTGTGCTTGTAGGTGGTTTTCAAATTTCTGTGGTAAATATTTATTACCTTCATTGGGAAATAACTCATAATAAACGTGACTTTGAAAACATTTTCCGTTGTCTCTACATTCTCTCAGGAGCCCCGCTTTTGTTTTCCTTCCCTCACAGACAAGTTCCTTCAAATGCTGCCCCCCTCCCCCCAGGTTTATGGCCCCACCAGCCAGGTGCTCTCCACATGCTCTGTCCTGGACACTGGACCAGAACCCCCCACTCCCTAGAGTCCCTCTCCTTCCTCTGGGACCCCAGACTGTCCTGAGTGCTGGGCTCGTCCCCAAGGCTCAGCCTTGCCTCCTATACAAGTTCACAGCGCTCCTGGGGCAGGGGGGGCTCACTCTGAGGACCCAGTCTCTGGCTCAGGTGAGGGGCAAGCCCACCCGGTCACCTCCACCTGGATATTCCTTGGCATAACGCAGCACCTCAACATAACTCCTTCCGTGCAGAGCTGCCCTGTATCTGTCAACTTCCAGGTCGCCTGAGCCAGGACCCAGGGACTCACTGAGCGCCTTCTCCCCGTCTGACCCTGCCCCCTCCAGCTGGTCCCCATCCTGCTGTGTCCACCTCCACTTAAGGCCTCTGGAATCTAGCCTCTTGTCCCCAGCCCACTCCCTAGAGCCCATGCCACAGGGTGTCCCAAACTAAGAGGTGAGTGACCTCTGTGGGCATCTATGGGAAGACCCAGTGTCCCTTCCTTACAACCTCTGAGCCTGAGGTTTGATTTTATTAAGGGAACCAGTGTGGTCACCGAACTGCGTTTCTACTACTGATGGGGCCAGATCAACACTGTGTAAGCCAAGTTTTCTCAAAAGCTGGTGTCCTTGCAGGTCTCACTAGGTGATTTGATCAGTTAGGACAGGCTGGGTTATGTTGCATTTAACAAAGACTCCCCCAGAAGATTTATTTCTCATACTATATGTCCACCAGACTTGGCTGGCCCAGCCTGAAACTGTCCTTCCATCTGGAGGGTCACCGATCACAGCAACAGGGAGAAAGGAATATGGTGCTCTAAGGTTGTCATCCAGACATACCTATCTCTTCTGCCTACAACCTGCTGACCAAAGCAAGTCACGTGGATGGGGGGGAAAATACAACCCTACCTTTTGCCCAAAAGAGGAGCACCAGAATTACTGATGAACACCACTGAGGGCCAAGGAGCCTCAAAACCCAAAGTCTCTTGACCCAATCAGTTTAGGAAATACTGGGTTCAAGAAAATGAAACAGGTATGGGTACTGCAGGACTTCTCAGAGCCTTTAATATGTTAATATGCCTTTTGACTGTCAAGAGATGGTACTTTGAGGATGGAGCTGTTTCTGATGTGTCTTCTGTCACCTCATCACCAGTGCCTTGTACCCAATAGACTCTCAAATATTTGGCTCAGGGCCCTTGTTACAATCTGCGGGTCAACCTCATGGCTTATCTTTGAGAAGAGGCTTACTCAAAAGAATAACGAAGGAGAAAATACAGGAAGATCTAGTTTATTCAGTGTTTACAGTGAGCCAGGCACCATGCTTTATCTCATCAAATCCTCGGTATACCATCATGCCTTAGAAACTGCTATCATCCCCATTTTACACATGAGGGAACGGGAAGTGGCAGAAGGAATTCACAGCTTGTGTGATTTGTGCTTAAAATTTGCTGCTAGATTATCTTTGAAAATCTCTGTCAAAGTTTTCACACGTAAAATTTGAGGTGGAGCTGGGGGGTTGTGAGACACCAAGACTCACTTTGGTGGTCAGGGGAAGGTTTCCTGAACCCCAGGAGCTGGAGAGGCAGATGGGTAGGTCAACCTGCAAGGGGCGCAGTGAAGGAAGGACAGGGCCCTGGCAGGTGCTGACTGGGACCCCAGGGACACGGGAGGCTTGGGTGCTATTTAAATGGAAATGGGTGTCAGGAACTCTGGGAGAGGGCGGTGTGGGGAGGGGGAGAAAAAGAGGTGAAATGATGCTCTGTTATCAGGAGGGAGTGGACACAAAATGCTGACAGTCCCTCTTATTCTATCCCCCTTAGCTGTTTCTCACTGCATTTGTCACAACGTGTGATGACATGGGGTTTTTTTTTGGGGGGGGGGCTGTTTTCTCCACCAAAATGAAGCCCCGTGGCCGTGTTGTTCTCCGCCCCCAGTCCATCCCTTGGACCACCCTCGCTAGTACTTACTGGCTGCAGCTCAATGGACGATGGCCATTGATTTACCCACCGTTCACCGAGGGCCCTGCGATGTGCCCGGCGCTGTCACACTCCGTCTTATTCCAATCCCGTGACGTAGTATGACCCTCACCTTCCCTTTACCAACGAGGGGCCAACCCTCGAGGACTTCCGCGACTGTTAGGACCCGGGCGGCCAGCGGGAGGGTAGCAGGTGCCACCGCGGATCTGTGCTGACCCTGAGGCCGGAGGCGAGCCTCGGCACTTAGCCAGGGCGTGGGGCCCGCACAGCACCCGCCGGGCCGGGGCGCCAGGAGGGCAAAGGGAAGACCCTGGGTGAAGCCTTGGCGCACCCACCAACCGTCTGCTCTCTCCCAGGCGCGACTCCGGGCGCCGGCTCCCGGCGGACCCCCTCACTGACCCGCGCCCCAAGCGCCGGCAGGGGCGCGGGCATCACTGGACGCTCTGCGCTTGCGCGGCCCGCGGGGCCTCCCGGCGTCCGTGTGAACATCCGGATCACGGGCTCTTAAGGACCAATGAGCGGAAGCACCGTGAGCCAGGGGGCGGGGTATCATGGCTGCCGCCAGTGCGCCGCGTCCGGGGACTTGTGGGTGTTACGCTGACTGACAGCTCCGCTACCGCGGACCCGCCCTCTGCCCTCGCCAGCCGAGCCGTGGTCAGGCCCGGGTAGCTCTGCGAGGCGGCGGCCGGAGAGGGAGCCATGGGGACAGTGCACGCCCGGGTAAGAGGCCCAGCGACCGGCGGGCCGCGTGACCTCTGGGCGGGCGCCGCGGGGAGACGCTCTCGCGCTGCGCCCGGGGTTCCCCCGGTAAGGGGACACCGAGGACGGCGGGGCCTGGAGGCCTCGTGGGGGAGGCCGCAAAGACGCTGCCGGCGGGTCCCGCAGACCTCCGAGCAGGAAACCGGTACCCAGAAGGGGGACGTGACTTGCCCAAGGTCACTCAGCGAGGCGGTGGCCCAGAAAGGACTAGCGAACTTTCCGTGGTGACCCGGAGCGGAGTAATAAGTTTTCCTCTCCGCGAGTTGATTTCTCTAGCCTCCGCCGTTTCAGGCGTCTTCTCTCCTTACCGGTCACCTTCTCCAGTCTCCCGCTCAGCCCCTGCTGGGGTCATGATGGACCCCTAGAGCGTCAGGTATCCTTTGAAGACCCAGACCCATCTAGGACCCCTCCTTTCTCCTGCTCTCGGTGCAGAGACAGAAGCTCTCCACGCTTTAGTTGCTCCTTTTAAAGTGGTAGCAGTAATAGCACTTACCAGTTGTGAGAGTTAAGACACAGGAGGTGAAAGTACTTGCTTGGGTGCTTGGTGCGTCCTCACTGCTTGCCAAACTGCTCTCCTTTGTCGTAATCTTAACTGAGGGCCAGAGAATGAATGGTTTGTCCGAGGTCACACTTGTTAGAGCCTCCGAATGTTCCCAAACTCAGACCTCCTGAGTCCCACTCCTCCGCATTACTTTTCTACTGCAACATGGACTGTTTTCACTTGTCCTGCTCAGGAGTTTTCAGTAGTTTCCCGGTAGCTTCCCAAAGAATTTAGCACAGACCCCTCAGCTTTGCATGGGCAGTTGAACTTCACTCTGCTTCACAGATCATTCAAATGAAACACAGTAACTGTTCTGACACACTCCTTGGACTGTACCTTGTCCAGCAGCTCCTCACTCACCCACCCCCAGGCCCATCATCAGCCATGGAAATAGCCCCATCTTTTAGAGCTCAGTTCCGGTCACTTCCTACTTCAACCTCCTCATCTGCCTTCATTTGGATGTGCTGATAACTTCCTTGAAGTTTTTCCTCTGGCGCCTGTTTTAGCTCTGTTTGGATTTTTCTCTTACTCCTTTCCAGTCTGTTTGTAGATATTACAGTAGGAGCTGGATCTTACTTGGTTTGCATCCCATGTAGCATCTTCAACAAAGTAGGCATTCATTCAGTTATTTCTGTAACATTTCCCATTGGTCTACTAGGTGCCTGGTATGGCTTCTTAGGGTTACAGAAAAAAACAAAAAAAATCTTTGTTTTTATTGAGCTCTTTTGGTGCTAAAATTGCTGCTTTGATTAATATGTTGGCAAAAAATATTCTTTAATTTGAACTTTCAGCCCACTAGCCAGTGTTACTTGAATGCTTTGGTCAGGATTCACAGTAAGAAAACATTTTATATTTGCCATCTAGTACCCTCATGCATATGTGAAGCAAAAATTTTGTGAAACAATATTTACCATGAATATCTGTTATGTTTTCTTATATTTTCTATTTGATTTTAGCCTGTATCACTTTAAAGGTGCTGTTCATAACTCATTAAATTGATTGCATGTTCTATCCCTTCAGTTAGCACTGCCTTGCACGGTACCTGGATCATGGCGTTCAAGAAAACTTGCTGGGGGCGCCTGGGTGGCTCAGTCGGTGAAGTGTCTGCCTTCAGGTTAGGTCATGATCCAGGGTCTTGGAATGGAGCCCTAGTCAGGCTCTCTGCTCAGCGGGAAGTCTGCTACTCCTTCTCCCTCTTCTGCCCTTCCCACCTTGTGCGTGAGCACACTCTCAAATCTCAAATCTCAAATAAATAAATAAATAAATAAAATCTTTAAAAAAAAAAAAGAAAACTTGCCGACTGGTAGGCTGAGCTGATGAAAGGATAGAGCTAGATCCAAATATTTATTTTAATTCATTTCACCAAATACTTACCCGTACCTGCTCTTCCAGACACTGGAATATAAATTTATGAAGGTGAGGATCTTGTATGCACTTTCCACATGATATGTTCTTAATATTTGGTGAATGAATGAATCTCTATTAGTAAGGCCGTTATTTTAGGACATCAAACTTTGGTGGAACTGTGAAATCATAAAGACATCATCTCTTAAAGTTTGAATTTCTTTTTTTGTTTTAAGATTTTATTTATTTATTTACAGAGAGAGAGACAGCGAGAGAGGGAACACAAGCAGGGGGAGTGGGAGAGGGAGAAGCAGGCTTCCCACGGCGCAGGGAGTCCGATGCGGGGCTCCATCCCAGGACCCTGGGATCATGACCTGAGCCAAAGGCAGACACTCAACTGACTGAGCCACCCAGGTGCCCTAAAGTTTGAATTTCTGATTAAAGTATACAAGTGGGCATGGCAGATCCCTAGCCTTATTTCATGCTTTGAAATTTTAGGAACTGTAATGGAATTTTTTTAGTATTGTGGAATATAAACCTTGTGCCCAGATAAAGCATAAATAGAATGAATATGTGCTTATGTTCCTAACCGTAGTATATATTCTGCATACAGATTTAGCACAAATTTAATATACTTTTTTACACTATGTAAACTTAAATGCAGGAAGCATATTCGTGAAATGGTGCAGGTAAAAAGTTACTTTTTAAAAATTTGTTAATATTTTGAGAGATTAATCATTTTTTTATAATATTACACCACAAAAATGAAAAGATGATATGAAACAAATGATAAATCCTTTGCCCAGCATTATCTTCCCTATTTACTTAAGGAAATATTCCACTTTAACCACTGTGAGGCAAGGACCTGGTCTGTCTTGCTCACTGCTGCATCCCCAACTGTTAGCCCAGTGCTTGGCATGCAGTAGTATGAACTTCCAGTGTCAAGAGGTGTCCCAGCACAGGAGGGACTGATTCTGCCTGAAGAAGCCAGGGATGGCTCACAGAGATGACATTTAAGGCAGATCATTTTAGGGAGGAAGTTGTACCGAGCAGAGAGAATGAGGTGTGCACCAACATGCATGTGAGGGTCAGGGAGTGCTGCAGGTTGAACTTGGAGTCGCAGATGTGGGCCTTAGGGTGGGGTTCCTCATGTGTCCTGCTAAGGGATCTAGTTGGATTCTATACCTCTAGGCACTCTCGAGGGCCATCACAGTCTTTTAGAGCAGGAGTGGGAAAGAGGACACGTCAGGTCATTACCTTTCCAGACAACCAGTGACATTATGGAGGAAATAATGATAAGTCTGTTGAGTGTATCTGGGGAAAGGGGAGAAAGTCCCAGAGTCTCCATTGCTGCACATACTGCAGATGTCAAACATGTCTGTGCACTTCAAAAGCACTTATTTGCAGAGAATTGGTGGAGTAAGGAAGCAGCCAGATACTGGTTAGGGCAGTTTTCCCCAAACTTGCATATTTGTACAATTGCCTGGTCCCACACTAGGCCTTCTGAATCCATTTCCGGGAGCGTCTGGGAATCCCTGTATTTAAGCAAGCATGTACGTAACATACGATATCATACATGTGTTATTATAAATTCTATTATATTGACACATTCTCCCTGGAAGTACTGTACCAGCCACAGCCTCTGGAATCCTTATTCAGAAGTTACTTTAATGCTTTTGAGATGAGAGGTCAGTTCAGACTGTAGAAAGTGACTGCCTTCTGGCACATTTTATGAATATTCACAGTTTCTTTTAATGTGTTAATGAGGCTTTCAGGGTACAGAGAACTAGGTTTTAGTAATTTGATTTGTCACTATAGTTATCCTAGAACATATCCAATTTTGTTTTAAAAAATTAGAGTACTTTCGGGCGCCTGGGTGGCTCAGTTGGTTAAGCGACTGCCTTCGGCTCAGGTCATGATCCTGGAGTCCTGGGATCGAGTCCCACATCAGGCTCCCTGCTCAGCAGGGAGTCTGCTTCTCCCTCTGACCTTCCTCCCTCTCATGCTCTCTGTCTCTCATTCTCTCTCACACAAATAAATAAAATCTTAAAAAAAAAAAAAATTAAAAAAAAATTAGAATACTTTCTAAAACAAAAAAGCAATTTTTTTTTTCTTTGATGTCTTTTTTTTTTTTTAAGATTTATGTATTTATTTGAGAGAGAGAGAGCAGGGGGAGGGGCAGAAGGAGAGGGAGAGAGAATCTCAAGCAGACACCCCGCTGAGAGCAGAACCCAACACCGGGCTCGATCTCATGACCCTGAGATCATGACCTGAGCCGAAATCAGGAGTTGGATGCTTAATCAACTGAGCCACCCAGGTACCCCTTTTGATAAATGTCTTTGTGGCACCTTATTTTTTAACTTTTTTTTTTCTTCAAATGGGCCTTAGGTGTATAGGTCCAAACAGCCATAGTCCCAGAGACCTCAGTTAATGACACTGTCATCATAGGTTCATGCCTGCCCCTTTCAGTTATTTTTCATCTTTATTTTATTTATTAGTAATACACTGGACACCGTGGAGGGAGCTCACAATCAATCCAGGATTTGTACATCAACAGTACTTACATCTGTCCTTTGCTTCCCAGCCTCCACTCCACAGAGGGAAACATGGTACTGAGCTTTCTGGAGCACCATCTAAAGACAAAATGCACAGATTTTTGTTTTTTTATGTAAGCTTATTATTTATCTGTGTTTTCTCCCTCCCTTTTAGAGTTTGGAGCCTCTTCCAGCTAATGGACCTGATTTTGGAGCATTAGGAGAAGAGGCTGAGTTTGCTGAAGTTGAACCTGAAGCCAAACAGGAGATTCTTGAAAACAAAGATGTGAGTTTCTGCTGAAGGGCTTGATGCAGTTCCTGCCGGAGACATTTGCTTCCCTAGACCCCCAGGGAGACAGAAGGATTAACCTGTCTCATTGCCTTCATTTAAGAAGACCTGGTAGCCAACTACGTTTTAGAAAGGCTGGCGACTTTTAGAAAAGTAGTTTCTGGGGCGCCTGGGTGGCTCAGATGGTTAAGCGTCTGCCTTCGGCTCAGGTCACGATCCCAGGGTCTTGGGATCGAGTCCCGCATCGGGCTCCCTGCTCAGCGGGGAGCCTGCTTCTCCCTCTGCCTCTCTCTCTGTCTCTTATGAATAAATAAAATCTTTAAAAAAAAAAAAAAAGAAAGAAAGAAAAGTAGTTTCTGGTTTTAGAGAAATCCGTTTATTTATGTGGGAAGCTTATACAAACGTATTTTTGTACTTAAGTTATAAGAAAAAAACAAAGTATTTCAAGGACAAACTCAAATTATAATTAAGTTTATACTGTGTCCAGAAAAAAAGAGTGAAACTTTTCCTAAGCTTTGTTGCCTTTGAAATTTAAATCCAGCTGAAAGAAGTATAAGCACATTTTCAGTGGTTGTGTAATTAAGAACTTCTGCAGTATTCTGATTACTTTCAGATATGCATTTCCCTAATACTTCTTATTATTCCTGCTTTATTTTCTCTGTTACTCATTACCATCTACTGTACTATATATGTTGCCTATTTCTACCCTCGTTAGAAGGTAAGCTCCATCGAGTCAGGAATTTATGTCTTGTTCACTGCTATATCCTCAGTATTTAGAATAATACCTGGCTGTTAGGTGATTGGTGCATTGTTATTGAATGAATTAATTAAATAAGCTTTTACAGATAATAAGGTAAGAGGCTCTGAGCCAGCATTTATCATGTTTACTGAAATATGCAGAAGCTCTCTAGCAAGATGCACAGTTATTAAATTGGGGGTCACAGCATCAGCCAGGGGCCAGTGCTCTGGGAGCACACTGGGAAGGCTATATGGGGGACCTCTGTGGCCTGCTTGGGTTTAGGACTGTCGTGGTCCTTGGTCATCCAGCTACAGAGACCTTGTAAGTCTCAGTCACAGGAAGTACAGACCTGGCAAAGGATAGGTTCAGGTAACCAGTTTTTTTCAAAAGGCAGGAAAATAAATGAAGTTTGGAATTAAGAAGTATGGATCATTAAACTTGAAAAAAAAAAAATCCTTGGTTTAATTGTCAGACATTTGTCTTTAGCCTTGATGCCTACTTTCTTGTCCAGTATCATACTTAATAATCTGTGTCCCTGCAAAAGAATGAAACTGGACCACTTTCTTACACCATACACAAAAAATAAACTCAAAATGGATTAAGGACCTAAATGTGCGACCTGAAGCCATTAAAATCCTAGAACAGAGCACAGGCAGTAATTTCTCTGACATCAGCCATAACAAATTTTTTCTAGATAGGTCCCCTGAAGTAAGAGAAATAAAAGTAAAAATAGGCTACTGGGACTGCATCAAAATAAAAAGCTTCTGCATGGTGAAGGAAACAGTCAACAAACGTAAAAGGCAGCCTACTGAATGGGAGAAGTTATTTGCAAATGACATATCCATTAAAGGGTTAGTATCCAAAATACGTAAAGAACTTACATGACTCAACACCAAAAAAACAAATAATCCAATTAGAAAATGGGCAGAAGACATGAATAGATACTTCTCCAAAGAAGACCTACAGATGGCCAGTGGACACATGAAAAGATGCTCCACATCACTCATCATCAGGGACATGCAAATCAAAACCACAATGAGATATCACTTCACACCTGTCACAGTGGCTAAAATCAACAATACAAGAAACAACAGGTGTTGGCGAGGATGCGGAGAAAGGGGAACCCTCGTGCACTGTTGGTGGGAGTGCAAA
>NC_138373.1:155226333-155273909 GCF_054177405.1 Leptonychotes weddellii
TTTTTTTTTTTTAAAGATTTTATTTATTTATTTGAGAGAGAGAATGAGATAGAGAGCATGAGAGGGGGGAGGGTCAGAGAGAGAGGCAGACTCCCTGCTGAGCAGGGAGCCCGACGTGGGACTCGATCCCAGGACTCCAGGATCATGACCTGAGCCGAAGGCAGTCGCTTAACCAACTGAGCCACCCAGGCGCCCCCCAAGAAACAGATTCTTAACTACAGAGAACAAACTGGTGGTCACCAGAGGGGAGGCCGGTGGGGGGTGGAGGAAACAGGTGATGTGGATGAAGAGTACACTTGTCCTGATGAGCATGGTGTAATGTATAGAATTGTCGGATCACTAAATTATACACCTGAAACTAATTGAACACTGTATGTCATCTATACTGGAATTAAACAAAAAACAAAAAAAGACCAGCATTTAAAACCTAAAAAAAAAAAAAAATAGTGATAATCCATGTCCCTTCGTCACATTTAGGTGGTTGTTCAACATGTTCATTTTGATGGACTTGGAAGAACTAAAGATGATATCATCATATGTGAAATTGGAGATGTTTTTAAGGCGAAAAACCTTATCGAGGCAAGTAGTCTCCCTGCTTGGCATAGTTTCCGTTCCCTTCTAAAGAACCTACAAATCTGTCTCAAAGCCCCGAGCTCCCGCCCCAGCCTCTCCGCTGATAACCTTGCCTCCTACCCTGAAGGGAGCCTCAGTGCCCCCAAGCCGAGCCCCCTACCCTGGTTCCCTGGGTGCCTCCCAAAAACCTAACCTGTGTTTGCTTTCGCCCTTCCCTCCAGTCTCTCTTCCTGCAGAGGCTGGTCCATACGTGTGTTCTTCACAAGCACCAGCACTGTGATAGGAGCGGACCACGTTGCTTGCTGACTCCCTCCCTGGCACCCCACTTAGCGCTCTAGCATGCTCTCGTGGGGTGGGTGCTCTGTCGTTACCCACTCCTGCTGTCTCCTTGGGACACTTGCTCCATTTATCTACCATCTCCATCCTCTCCTTGGACAGTGCCTTCCATCCTTCTGCCCTTGGAGCCACGTTGGAGGCAGAGTCCCCACCAGCCTCCTGGAGGCCAGGTTCAGGCAGCCCCTGTCAGTACCCACATTCCTTAATCTTTAGACAGTGTTTGACCATTCTCACTTTAAAGAAAATTGCTATTTTTTTTTTTTAAGATTTTATTTATTTGACAGAGAGAGACACAGCAAGAGAGGGAACACAAGCAAGGGGGAGTGGGAGAGGGAGAAGCAGGCTTCTCGCGGAGCAGGGAGCCCAATGTGGGGCTCGATCCCAGGACCCTGGGATCATGACCTGAGCCGAAAGCAGACGCTTAACAACTGAGCCACCCAGGCGCCCTGAAAATTGCTATTTTTTTAAAAAAAAGAATATATAAGCACAATCTTTAAAAAGCATCGAACCATCTGGTGGTACAGAGGATACTGAACTGAAAGGTAGGCATTTCCCTTCCCCGCTGGCCCCAGTCTTACTCCCCAGGGGTCAGCGGGCTGGGGCTCCTGTATGGTGTGTGTCACGCACATGTAGACACAATAACCCCATTCCCCACATTTTCCTGCACCTTTCATTTTTGATACTATATGGAGATCTGTTGCATTAATACATTTAAAATTCTTGCCCACCTGTCAGGGAAATACCCTGTGTCCTTGTTTTCATTGGGGCTTTTTCCCAGTGAATGAGACTGAGCACCTTTCCCAGGTTTACTGGCCGTTCACGTATTTTGTGAATTACCTGTTGGTGTCTCCCATTTACCATTGGATTGTTAGGTTTTGTTAATTTACAAGGGCTCCTCGCATAGGACAGAAGTGATCTCTGTCACTGACACGAATACATTTCTCTTGTTCTGTTGTCTTTTGAGATTGTTTTTATCTTCCCTCTTTCTCAGCGTTTTCTCTCCCCCTGATTTCCACAGATCCCACACTCTCCTGGGCTGCTTGCCCCTCTCCTCACGTTCACTTTAGGCTGCACTGTCAGCTTCTTTCTCTGTGACCATCCTTATGTGTTGCTTTTCCATGAGGATTGTCTGCTGGGGGTTCTCAACCACACCCCTGGTCTCACTACAGCCTGTGTGGTAGGGCCCCCCACTTCTACTTCTTGCCAGGCCTCTGTTGAGCTTTAGGCTCGAATATGCACCTGCCTGCTAAGCATTTCCTCATGGGATCGCCACAAACATCTCCAACCCTATGTGGCCAGAGAAGGAACTCATCGTCCCTTTCCCCCTAGCCCCTGCTGGCCCTTCCTTCTCTGTCTCTGACTTCTCAGTGGTTTCTCTAATGGTACCCAGAAGTGCTTAGCCGAGAGCGGAAAGTTGGTATAGTCTCCTCTCTCTCCTGCCCTCCAACCAGTCAGTGACCGTCCTCGGGCTCCGCGTGTGATGTGTGTGTAGTCTGTCCTCCCCCAGCACCGTGACCCGTGCTCAACAGCTGCCCTCCCAGGCCCCAGGGCTGCTGTGAGCAGCTCCTCCTGCCTCCCTCTGCCCCTTTTTCTTTCTCCATGTTCATCCACACTATCAGTTGTCTCTCCTGAGGAAGTTCTACCCTGTCTGTCCCCTGCTGGAAGCTCCGAAGTCAGTCCCCTTTTACCTGCAGGACAGGCTCTAAGCCATGCGTATTATGAGTCCTGCCCTACTCTGCTCCCCGAGAGCCTTTCCTGCCCTGCCCTTCTACTTCTGCCTGTCCCTCCAGCAGGAAAGGACTGCTGGCCTCAGAAGACACCGCTGTCAACATTGAAGAAAGAAAAAAGCAGAACAGTGGTTAGAAAACACGAGCAACACAAAAAGGCACACAACATGGTCTCCCTTGCACCAAACACAACCACTGTAACGACAGATCGTCATCCCTCCGAGGAGTCCTGCCGGGCAGGGTGCATTTTGACTAGTTTTTTTTGTTTGTTTGTTTGTTTCTGTGAAAGGGATCTTGTCAATGCACCTGCTTTCTGTCCTCATTCGGGGTTTGCTCTTCTGAACGGGGTGTTGTTGCTCCCTGAGTGCTGTCCATCCCCTTCACGTGTCTAGTCTCCGTGGGGCCGCCTTCTCAGTGACTCAGCAGCAGTGCTAAACCCCCAGGCCGGTCAGATGGCCACCAGCTGTGCTCCTGTCCTAGAGGAAGACCTTTTCTTTTTGTCTTCTCTCACAGGTGATGCGGAAATCTCATGAAGCCCGAGAAAAACTGCTTCGCCTAGGAATATTTAGACAAGTGGATGTTTTGATTGATACGTGTCAAGGTACCTGCTGTGGCGTAATATCCCTCATTATCCCTCCCGTCCATCCTGCAGGATCACAGAAGCTGAACATGTGGCCAGACAGATAGCATCTGGAGGGTTATCACGCACAAAGGTCTTGGTAGTTCACGGTCCCAGGGGGGTCATTGGAATTTTTTTTTTTTTTTTAATGTTGGGCTGAGGGAGGACAGGTGAACTTTGAAGATACTGTCATCTGAACCGGTGGATGGTGCAGGCGTTCTAGGGAGGATCCCAAGGGAGGTCAGCCAGGCTTCATTCGGGATAGCCTAGCCCAACCGGTGTCCAAATGGGCTCTTGGCAGACAGGCTCCATCTAAATGTGTGCTTTCAGTGGGAGGGCACCAGGCCTCAGATTTCACTTTCAGTTTTTGCTCATTTGTTTGCTGCTTGACTTCGCACAAGTCTGCCAGCTTAGTCAACTTGTACTCTTTGGTTGATGAGCACCTGCCGCAGGCAGGCCCTGTGCTGGGTACCAGGGAGAGGCCAGCAGCGAGCAATGCATAGTCTCCTTCCGAAGGAGCTTCCGGGCCAGCAGAGCAGGTCAGGGGCCGTGGGGGGGGACAGCCAGCCCTTCCTGCCCCCTCAGTGAGAGTAGTGACACAGCTGTACCCAGGCGAAGCTCCGTGGTGAGCGTGTGTGTGCAGGATCCCACTGAATCCTCACCCACACCCGGGGAAGTGACTGGCGTTATTTTAGAAAAGATGTTTCCCAGCTAAGGAAACCAAGGCTCAGAGAGGTTTAACTTGCCCCAGATCAGACAAGTGAGTGACAGAAGTGGCCCGTCCGCTACTCTGGAGTGCTTTTCTTTTCTTTTTTTTTTTTTTAAAGATTTTATTTATTTATGTGACAGAGAGGGACACAGCGAGAGAGGGAACACAAGCAGGGGGAGTGGGAGAGGGAGAAGCAGGCTCCCTGCAGAGCAGGGAGCCCGATGCGGGACTCGATCCCAGGACCGTGGGATCATGACCTGAGCTGAAGGCAGTCGCTTAACCAACTGAGCCACCCAGGCGCCCCTGGAGTGCTTTTCTTGGGGCCACGTCTGGTTGGCAGCATTTCACCTTAGCGCTCTCCTGCCTGCCGTCGACGTGACGTGCGTGTGGTCCGCGGGGGCGCTTCTGTGGGGTGCTCCATCCCGGCGGCAGTTAGCATTACCTGGGAACTCGTGAGAAGGAACGGTTGGGGAAGTAAAGCCCTACATGATTCTGTGATGGGGGTGCCCGCCGTCATCCATGTGTCAGACCCTGTAGAATGTACAGCAGCAAGGACGAACCGTGCAGACCACACTGTGGTTCCTGCTGAGGCCTCGCTGTGGGTTTGTGACTTGTGACAAACGTTACCACGCTGATGCAAGATGACTGCAGGTGGAGATGCGTGTGGGTGGGGGTAGGCTCTACGGGAACTCTCCACTTTGTGCTCGATTTTTCCATAAACCTAAAGCCGCTCTAAACAGGAAAGCCTCTTAATTAAATTAAAAAAAAATGGTGCCAAGGCTCCGGCCTGGGCTGAGTCTGGGTATCGAGGAGCCAGCATTAAGGCAGCTCAACTGCCCCGCCGGGGTTGGGGGGTCAGCCCTTCCTTTCTATGAGAGACCCCCAGTCCTTTGCAGAGCTCAGCCCTGCCCCCCCAGCACCCTGGGGCCTGTGGTGGGTGCCAGGACAGCTGCCGCCGACTCGGGCCCTCATCATCCCACAGCCACCGCACCCCTGGCTCGCGGAAAGACAGGGACCGTCACCTCTGAACTTGCATTGAGTTTGTTGCTTCTCTTTTGGGGTTACTAGAGTCCCTCTTGTCACAAGAATTCTGTTTTAATGGCAGTTGAATTGCTGCCTCAAGTATCCTCAAGGACTCCGTAGGAGAAGAAGAAATGCCCTTAGCAGATAGCATGCACTTAAGCAAATATCGCTGCTCGCAGTTCCCTCCTTGTAGCATCTGACTTGTTTGATATCTTCTACCACAGGAACTAGATGCAGGTTCTTAGGTGCAAAGGTATATTGTGATTTTGTGGTGGACTGTTCTTGAACTTTAAAATAGACGGTGTGTTTGTCAAATGAAATGAACCTTCAAATGGCTTTTTGTCTTTTTTAGCAGTGGGACCTAAAATAAAACCGCATGTTCGAGCTGTCTCACTGTTCAATATTTTTTGTGTACGTAGGTGATGATGCGCTTCCAAATGGGTTAGACGTTACCTTTGAAGTAACTGAATTAAGGAGATTAACGGGCAGTTACAACACCATGGTTGGGAACAACGAAGGCAGTATGGTATGATATACTTCCTACTAGCAGAACTTTTAATAATGAGCCTTTAAATGTGACTGTTCTCAAAACTGATGGTGGTTTCAAGACTCTCACACACCTTCATCTCTAGGCTAGCTGATGGTGTCTCACTGATGTTCCTAGACCTGATTATAGTATGTTTTACTTTTTCGTTTAATTTAAATTCCAGCAAACACACAGTGTTAGCTGAGTTTCAAGTGTACAGGAGAGTGATTCACCAGTTGCACACATCACCCAGTGCTCATCATGATGAGTACCCTCCTCAGCCCCTTCCCCTGTTTCACCCCATCCCGACTGTAGTATGTTTCACATTGTTTGAAAACAGTAGGTAACATCAGTGGTTAATTAGGAGTGATTTGGAGAATGTTTGTATTAAGTTTCTTGTTCAAATTCCCCTGAATTCCCAATCTGTACAGTTGATTTCCCTGGCTTTGCAGTCAGCAAGTGAGCCTGCCCCTCACCATCAGACAGAAGCGGGGGGGGGTTGCATATCCACTCAGCAAAGGTACATTTTTAAAGAGGAAAGGCCAGATCTGTAGTCCGCGGTTTTGTCCTGGGTTTATGAGGCTCCCTTTGCCAGCAGAGTCTTTCTTAACAGTTACCCTTCCTTCCGTGTAAACCACCGCTGATTTTCTCTTCCTCCTAGGTGCTTGGCCTCAAACTCCCTAATCTTCTAGGCCGTGCAGAAAAGGTGACTTTTCAGTTTTCCTATGGAACCAAAGAGACTTCGTATGGCCTGTCCTTCTTCAAACCACGGCCCGGAAACTTCGAGAGAAAGTAGGAAGCCAACAGACGATTGAGTACAGTGGCCTGGTTATAAGTTAAAGTAGATGCGTTGGTTGTGAACAGACACTTGGCTGAAGCAGCTCGCCCTTGTGTGGTGTGTCACAAGGCGCTGCAGCTTTCCTCGTGGCACTGAGCCCCGGAAGTGTATTTTTAGATCTATTGATTTAAATGTGTACGAGTTATCATCACTGAGCATCTAAAGCTCTGTCCCATTGTCTCCTAGCTTCTCTGTAAACTTATATAAAGTTACTGGCCAGTTCCCTTGGAGCTCACTTCGGGAGACAGACAGAGGAGTGTCTGCCGAGTACAGCGTGAGTAGCCTTTCGTCCCTCCCTCTGTGCACTTGAGTGAGAACAAGGCCTATTTCGCTGATCGCTAGAGTCAGCAAGAGGGGGCGGGCCAGGGCGGGCAGGCCTGTCTGCAGTCTGGCGCTTGGAGTGCGGGCCTCGTGGCCGGGGTCACCCTCTGCCCTTCGCCCTGCTGTGGGGTGCTTCCTGGCTGGCGCCTTCCTGCGATGCCGTGTGTTTGTCCTTCCTCGTGTGTGCTGAGGTCCATAGCTTCTGGCAGCCAGCAAGGTCACTGCGGGTTACTGAAAGCTTTCCTCGTTGGTGGGCACTTATGTACTTCTAGCAGGATCTGACGTAATGCAGCAGATGGAATTCCTACCATTTGACCACCTTTTGGCTTTACGATGACCCCTGCCCTCTCTCCCTTTCTACACCGTGCGGGCTCCCCTCCTGTTCCGGGCTCGGTTCATGAGGGAAGAGTGGACACCCAACGTAAGCGCGGTCTGTAGGCCAGCAGCATGGCCTCACCCGGGAGCTGGTTAGAAATGCAAGGTCCTGGGCCCCGCCTGCCCGCTGAACCAGCGTCTCGGGGAGGACGGCCGGCACGTTCTCTCCATCCGCGCCCCGGCAGCTCTGGTCCGGGACCCGTGCTGGAACCCTGCAGTCGGTGCCTTGAGGCACTGGAGACACTGGCCGCTTACATTCCTCAGCCTCGCGGGCAGACCAGGGGCACGAAGCCCCCAGCACGGAGTGGGGCCAGCGGCCCCTGGCTCGGGATGCAACGTGAGCGCTTGCAGTTCCATGTTCAGTTCTCCATGTGGCCCCCTCTCCGTGTCTCCTGGGAATAGCCCTGGGACGCCTTTCTGCCCTGGGCAGGGTCGGGGGGCGCCCAGCTGGCGCTGCCCTCCCAGCCCCTGTCCGGCAGCAGCTCTCCAGAGGCCACCGGCGGTGAGCCCTGGTGTGCGGGTTCCTCCCCATCTCTCTCCCGTGTGCCCCTTTTATCACTTTTTTCTAAGCCTTTTTTATTTATTTT
Organism: Leptonychotes weddellii; assembly: GCF_054177405.1. Lineage (NCBI taxonomy): Eukaryota > Metazoa > Chordata > Mammalia > Carnivora > Phocidae > Leptonychotes > Leptonychotes weddellii. The sequence goes on from NC_138373.1 coordinate 155,233,968, forward strand.
ATTTTTTATTTTTTAAAAGATTTTATTTCTTTATTTGACAGAGAGAGATACAGCGAGAGAGGGAATACAAGCAGGGGGAGTGGGAGAGGGAGAAGCAGGCCTCGGGCTGAGCAGGGAGCCCGATGCGGGGCTCGATCCCAGGACCCTGGGATCACGACCCGAGCCGAAGGCAGACGCTCAACGACTGAGCCACCCAGGTGCCCCTCTAAGCCTCTTTTAAAGAGCAGGTTCTTAGGAGGCTTAGAGATAGCTGGTTTAGCCCCAAGGCATAGCAGGGGTGAAGGCCATCTCTGTTGAACGAGGCCTTTGGGGAGGTGCATGGCAGAGGGGCCAGGGGAATGGGAGGGACAGAGGACTGGGAGCTGGTGGCCCTGGGCTTGAGAGATGAGCTCCTGGAGGAAAAGGGCACCATCTGGCCCCTGCCTCATCCTCCTGACTGTGAACACAGAGACATAGATGTGTCTCCTCTGGGCGGTTGTGTTTCTCTTGTTAGGAGCTGCCTTATGAGGAAGGAGGGAATGATTTAGGCCAGCCGTGCACCTTCCTCAGGCATTTGGGGGAGTAGCTGAGTCTCATGTGGCCCTACGTGCGGAAATGGCAGGTGGGCAAGGCTGCCCTGGATCCTGGCTGCTTGATACCGTGCCTTGTGGATGCTCGATGAGAACCAGAGTTGAGGCGGGTGGCCCCGAGTTCTCACCCTGGGAGCCAGGCCTGAGGGCTACGGGGAATGCCCAGCGAAAGACCGCGCCGGGAATGTGAAGTGACCTGGCTTACTTGTAGGAGTCACATCATCGTCACACTGCCTGAGGCCACTAGATAGTGTTCACTGTTCCAGAGCAACCTGGGTGTCTCTCTGTGATGGGGACCTGAGATGGGCGGGCCTGACTTTGGGGCCAGAGGGTCAGGGCAAGAGGCAGGTGCTGCTTGCCCGGGGGTCACGTGGCTCAGGCCTCTGGCTGCAGGAAGGATGCTCTTCACTCGTGAGCACCTTCGTCTCCTCCCTCTTCCCCGGGGCCTGATGTGGGTCTCCGCCGTCACTCATACTGGCTTTGGACCGGGGACTGGGCCAGGTGGGGTGAGCGTCAGGTCATAGAGCCCGGAAAGCAGCCTGTGGGTTACCAAGCTGGGCGCTGAGTGTGGCTTTCTCACAGGTCACCTGTCTCCTTGCTCGGAGCACAGTCCTGCTGCTTTGAGCAGGATCACAGCTCTCTCCCCTTCTCCCTCCCTCCCTCCCTCCCTTCCCCGCCTTCCCTTCTTTTCCTCCCTCCCACACACCGTAAAAACAACAACAACAAAACAAAACAAAATACGTATCTTAGGTGTTTAATTGGAACAAGATTTCTGTGCCTCGTTCTGAGGCCTGATGGGGGACGACTCCCCATGGGTACAGCACAGAAAGGCTTATTGTGGGCTCCCCCACCCCCACCCCCATGTCCTTGCAGTTTCCCATATGGAAAACCAACCACACCGTCAAGTGGGAGGGCGTGTGGCGGGAGCTGGGCTGCCTCTCGAGGACGGCGTCCTTTGCTGTCCGGAAGGAAAGTGGGCACTCGCTGAAATCATCTCTTTCGGTAAGGGCTTTCCTCGTTTGACTACGTATTTAGATGCATTGGGAGAATAGCCTTCGCCAGCAATGGGACAGACCGGAAAGGGTCACGGGTTGGGTGGCTGCTGGCGGCTTTGTGAGTTTCTGGGCACTCGCCCCGAATTATTCTGTTGAAGCATCGTCAGCGGAGATGGGAAGGTGTGCCTGGGAGCCGACTGTGGGATGTGCTTGAAAGCTGGCCGAGTTCACTTAGGTCAGGGTCAAGCTCCTTGAGAGGATGGGCCGAGCGACAGGTCGGCATCTCCCAGCTGGTGACCATGAATTGTCTGCTCCACCCTCTCGGTTCCCTCACCTGTGAATTAGGGACCAGGAACTGCCTTCCCAGAGGGCTTTTCTGAAGGTGAAGTGATGTGATAGGGCAAGGGGCTGGGCACAGCACGCGGCCTGTGGTCAGCGCTCAGGAAGTACGCCTTCTTACTTGACACGATGGCTTGAAGTGAAATACTGAGATGCACGTTTCTTTCAGCATGCAATGGTCATCGACTCACGGAACTCCTCCATCTTGCCCAGAAGAGGTGCTCTGCTGAAAGTTAACCAGGTAGTATTCCTTTACCTACGTGCGACCTGCTGGCTCGGTGACCCGGGAGGGGAGAGAGTCCCACCCAGTAGGCACATTTTCTATATTGAATGCTTTCCTTTAATTATGGAGATTGTTCTAGAATGGCTTTCAGGGGTGTCGGTCCCATGTGAGGGTCCCAGCTCTGGAACTGCTCCATGTAGTGCAGTGTTCTGCCCCCACAGTGTGGAGGGGAGATAAAGTTCTGGCCTCTGGGATGGGGTCACTCACTAGGCAGGGAGGAAAGTTGAGGCTTGGCTGAGCTAATCCCTTGGTCACCGGTAAGAGACCACCTCAAGGCAGGGAGGGTAACTCCTACACCTGAGGGTCCCCGGGGTGGATGCCAACAGGGGGTGCACTGTTGTGCTGTCTGCCTGATCTTCAGGATCAGAGGACCAACTAGAAATCAGATTTTTACATCAAATGTGCCCAATTGTGCAAGATTGGCTAATTCTTTTTTTCAAACACCGAGTAGGCCAAACAAGCCATATCATGCAGCAGAATGTTCCCGTGGCCATTGTTTCTCCCCACATACAGGAGTAACATAACATAACATAACATATTCTGCACAGTCAGTATGTTTGAGGATTCTGTGTTATGTCAGTCCCCTGGTACCATCTAGAACAACTAGAATAACAGCTAGAATGGAGCTTCTAGGGGACAGACAGAAGCAATCTGCCTTTTTAAAAATACAGAACAACAAAAGTAAATAGTACTTGGAGTGACATGGTTTTGGAGCTGGTGTAGTGAGTCTGTTTGCTCTATTTGACATGCGGATCCTTCGCCAACAGGAGCTGGCCGGCTACACTGGAGGGGACGTGAGCTTCATAAAAGAAGATTTCGAGCTTCAGTTGAATAAACAACTTCTACTCGATTCAGTGAGTATCCAGCCAGACCGTTCACCTGTATTTTTATCCCTTGTTTTTGGAAACTCAATTCCTGGATAGTAAAAGCATCATCCAGAGGGGAAGCCCAGAACGTTAGTGCTTGAAACTGAAGTGCTCGATCTTTTCAATTTAGCTGGAATTGAGGATACTCTGGGGAGAAGTGATCGTTTCTCTCTTCAAGAGGAACCTGTCAGTCATTTTATGTGGGACCCCAGGAGAGCCCCTTCCCCATTTGTCAGCTCGGGGCCATCATGGAAATGTGTCTGGAGGGCAGAGGAATGCGCTTCCTTTCCCTCTGAGGTCCCTTCCAAAGAAATTCCAAGGCTTCACCTTATTTTGCTGAGTCTGCAGGGCTCTGGGCGCTTCCGGGAATTTCTTTTTAAATCTTTAATCCGGTTTGGTTTGGTTTCTCCTGATTTGCTCAGGAATGAGGAGTAAGTGACCTGATTCTGACCAAGGCAGAGGAGCCCCTCGGCTCGTTCTCCAGTCCTCCCAGGGCTGGGGAGACTGGGGACAGCTCTCTGTGCCCCCCTGCGACACACACACCACCTCTGCCCTTCGCCACCACCAAACTCGGGGCGAGGAGTGAGCTTTAATGAGATGGTATGCGTGTCTACTTCTACAGTCACTTACCACTGCCCCCAGTCAGGCCTGGCGTCGTTGCTTCTTGCATGTGGTTCCTGCCTTTCCCCTGCCGCTGCTGGTCCGGAGGCCCCCACGTTGTCCAGTCGGCGAGCTCCTCCCGGTCCCCTCCCCGGCCCTCGCCACTGCACTCGACGCTGTCCTCACTGGACTCCATCATGACTGTGTCCTCCTTCCACGTGTCCACTTCCTCTTTGCGGGGTCCTTTCGAGGCTTGCTGCACTCCCACCTTGCGAATGTCCCCCCTAGATTCTCGTGGAGGTGTCCTACGCTGCCACTCTCCCCAGAGGATCTCGTCCTGCCCGTGTGCTTGGCGCAGCTCTCCTTGGTGCCAGAGTCACATGCTGCCGGGTGTTCACTCTGTTCCTCGGACACGTCAAATTCAGCATGTCTGAAACCAACTATTACTTCCCTCCTGAATCTGTACCCCGCACCCGGGCTCCCAGTTCCACTGGCTTGCACAGCTGTTGACCCAGCTGCCCTTGACCTCCCTAACTGCTTGGAGGAGTCCTCACCCTGAAGGCCACTGAGCACCCAGCCCTGCCTCTTCTGCCTGCTCAGTGTCACCCAGATCCCATGCTGCGCTTTCGCACCTTGGTTGTGATGTCCCTTTCTGATGAGTGTCGCTCCCCCTTCTCCTCCTCCACGCCGCAGACGTGCTGCTCTTTGTGAGATGCAAGTCTTAACAGTACCGCTGTCCCGCGTGAGGTGGGCACTGTTGGTGCCACACTTAGTCTTCAGGCTCGTCTCTCTCCCCGCTCCCTGTGCTTTGGTTCTGCTCAACTCCTTCTCGTTTCCCGAAAGGACCAGGCTCTCTTACTTCCAGGCACTTGTACTTTGTCCTCTGCTGGCTGTTAGTCCCTTCTTTCAGCTGTTCACCGGCCCCTCGTTCCCTGCCTTTTTAAGACTTTGGCGTATCTCCTGTAGAACTCCTCTGGCCTCCAGACCACAATCGGGGTTCCTGCACTGTGCATTCAGTTCCTATGCCTTTCTCTGGGTACCGCTCATCATGCACGCACTCACCTCCCCATCCGCCCTCCACATCTCTGTCAGCTGCCCGGCACTGCCTGGGCGTTAAGGGTACCTCACCACGTAAAACACTGTTCCCACCCCCTCACGTTCCAGTGAAGGGAGACCCACAAGCAAGCACGTGTGTACAGTTTAGCAGGTGGCAAGTGTTACGAAGAATTATAAAACAGAGTAAAGAGAAAGTGGCCCAAAGGGGGTGCGGTCCATTGAAGATAGTCCGGGAAAGCGTCTGGGTGAGGCAGCGCAGCCCAGAACCAAGCCAGGGAGCCAGCTGTAGGCTCTCTGGGCAGGAGCTACAGCATGTTCCCGGACGGGCCAGGGGGCTGCCATGACCAGACAGGGTGAGGAGGAGGGACAGCACAGGGAGGACAGAGGTTGGACCAGATGGTAGAGGGCTTTGGGCCCCTTGTTGAAACTAGTTTCTGTCTGGAGGGAGGCCCAGTGTGGCATCACCATCAAGGCAAGTGGGGGTGCCTGTGGGGAAGCAGGAAGGACTGCTGGCCACTCTCCGGGTCTGCTAGGGTCGGGGGCCGAAGTGAAGGCGCTGCTGCCCCCTGGCCGGACAGTGTGTGTCTCCCCCCGGGCTCAGCCTCACCCCGCGTGGAAGCGGGGGGCTGCCCTGTGTTGGAACGGAAGCCAAGAGAGCCCTGCCTTGCTTGGGCGTTGGGCTTGGTGTGTGCTCGTGTTTGCTGTGTCTTCATAAAAGTGTCCACAAAACCCCATCAACTGTAGCGCCTCAGCTGCACAGTCCGACGTCCCCAGTCTGTAGCCCCGCGCCCCGACCCAGAGCTCTGCACAGTGCGGCGGCCAGCACGGACGCTCATTGCGGGGAAGGAGCGCCAAAGATCACGGCTCCCTGCTTGTGTTTCCATAGGTTTTCTCAGCGTCTCTCTGGGGTGGGATGCTGGTGCCCATTGGCGATAAACCATCAAGTATTGCGGACAGGTAAGGAATAACGAGTGAGTGAGTGCCTTGCAGATGCTTTCCTTTGGCTCTTTTTGGTTGGTTCCTTATAAGTTATTTTAGAGAAGCTTAACTGTTTAGGAGAGCCAATATTTCAAATTTTACTTTAGTTTTTATGTTACAGGTAACTTCAAAAAATCCAATATTTCATAATAATATGTTTTGCTTTTTTGAGGGGGAGGGAATTAACTTCGTAATATGAAAAATCTTAACATTCCCTGTTGAGCATGAAAGAATACAGTTCATTCGCATCGCAGAAATACAGAGAAACATTTAAGGAAGTGAAAAAAAAAAAGTCCTGCTCAATGATAAGCAGAGTTAACATTTGGGACTATTTCCTTTGAGTCTGTTACTTGTGGTTGTGTGCTTTTGTGCGTGTATATACACGTAAATTTATGTACACGTCTGTATTAAGTTGTTGATATACTGTAATTTGCATACACTTTTATGTTCTCTCTGCTTTTGATTTTTTAATTTTTTAAAATTCTGTTTTAAAGATTTTATTTTTAAAGTAATCTCTACATCCAGTGTGGGGCTTGAACCCACAAACCTTAGATCAAGAGTCACATGCTCCACCCCCTGAGCCAGCCAGGTGCCCCTGTGTTCTCCCCTAAAATGTTTTAAAAAAATACGGAGTAAACCCATTCACCAAGTCATGAGAAATGGTTCAAAAGCTGCATTTTAATTTTTCATTATTTGCATCTAAGTAACCCTGTAAATGTGACTCTGTAAAGTTTTGTTCATTTTATTTTCTGAGGAGAGATTCCTAAATGTGGAAGTACTGTCTCAAAAGAATATGAACATTTTTTAAAGCTTATCAAGAATGTTGGTGGAGACTGCTTTTTAGAAAACTTATAGCAATTTATACTCCTATCAGCAGAGTATGAAATCGTGCTTGTTGGCTTTGAAATACTAATAATTGTTCTTGAGGGCAAGAAACTTTTTTTTTAACCTTGCATTAGTTAAAATGTTTTAGTTTAAACTAGTTTAGCCTAGTTGATGGGAGATAGTTTGGAAGTGTAAAAATTTTTAATTTGTAAGCTCTAGGACCTATCACTTTCATCTCTCTGAATTTAATTTGCAGAAATACATTTATAAATGTACAGAGATTTATGTACAAGGATGTCCATTGTAGCATTGTTGAGAATAGCAAAAATTTGAAAACTGCCAGTATAGAAATTATTAAATTCAAATACAGGCATTCTAAAGAGACTGTAATGATGAAAAAGAACGAGGTAGATGTCTACAAGTTAAAATTGTCATGCGCTCACATTGAGCAGACTGCTCTCGAATCAGGGCAGAAGCTCCCGTGTGCACATCTGTGTTTGCATGGATAGCATCAGGGGTCTAGAAGGCCAGCCACCAGCCCAGGGATAGCATCAGCTCTGGGGCTCAGGATGCGGGGGTGGGGGGGTGGGGGGGTGGAGAGGACTTCTTGCTTTTTGTGCTTCCTGGATCATTTTAATTATCTCCAAAGAATATGTGTGATTTATCATTTTTTTAAAAAAGTAAATGGAGCTTGCTGTTTGTTTCCATAATGTTAATGGGGCATTCAGAAAGGCGTTGCTTAGAAATCCCAAATGTTAAAAACACATTTATAGACTTTTAAACTCAAGTTCAAATGAATATATTCATCGAGGCTTTATGTGGTAGGAAAATGGGAGAGACCGTGCCCTGTTCCCTCTGCACTGTTCCAGGCGTGTGGACTGCTCCCCGCAGCCAAATGTGGCTTCCTGGGTCGGCAGGGGCGGGGAGCGGGGGCAGCTGCTGGCCTTGTGCGGCCCCACCACTCCCCTCATCATTTTACTTCATTATCCTGTTCTCAGCATGGCCTAGAGTCGGCTTCTGATAAGGTGTTAGGTTTCACAGCAAGTGGATGGGGTTTCTAAGTAATTTTTAATTCACGCCTTTAATTTTGTTCAGAGAGCATTCTAGAGAGTGTGGTAACCCAGTCCATTAGGAATACGAGAGGAATTCATTTTTTTTTTTTTAAAGATTTTATCTATTTATTTGAGACAGAGAGAATGAGAGAGAGAGCACATGAGAGGGGGGAGGGTCAGAGGGAGAAGCAGACTCCCCGCAGAGCAGGGAGCCCGATGTGGGACTCGATCCCGGGACTCCAGGATCATGACCTGAGCCGAAGGCAGTCGCTTAACCAACTGAGCCACCCAGGCGCCCGAGGAATTCATTTTTTTAATTGTAATAATTTTTTTTCTAATTATACAATCACTGTGGAAAATATTTAAAAAACTCAGAATAACAATAATTCTATTTTGGTCTGGTTTTTTCTAGTATTATTTTCCTCTTTTTGTAAAATTGGGATCATACTGTTACATAATTTTTATCTTGCCTTTTTTTTAACTTAACATTGCATGTGAACACATAGGAGGCCGTTTTGCAACAGAGCTGTTACATAATGAATTCTTACGGACAGCAGATAATTCCTTTATAATGGACAGTCCCCATGTCCTTCTTTTCTAAAGAAGGGTCTTTAGTTGTGCCTTTTATCTCACTTACATCCCCAGAAGTTTGAAGTGTTTAGATTTTGGTTTAGATTTTTATGAAAGTCACCGTACTCCAGTGCATCCTCCTGATCCTTAAAAGTTTTGCCGTGGGACAATGTCGGCGACAATCCAGTACCGAACGTGAGCCTCACTTGTATGTTTTCTGCACTTTCACTGTACTTTGTAGGTTTCCACCTGGTGGTTTTCTTCTGACATCTGCCATTCTCTGTTGTAGGTTTTACCTCGGAGGACCAACCAGTGTGCGTGGGTTCAGCATGCACAGCGTTGGGCCGCAGAGTGAAGGTGAGGCTTTCCCTGTAAGACCGCCATGATAAGATTAGGGTCACATCTCATTTGTGAAAGCATGTACACTAGACCCTTGAACCGCGGAGTGGGGAGGAGGTTAGGGGCACCTACCAGAAGCCTCATCAGTAACATAAACAGTTTAACACCGATTTTGTAGGTTGTATGTATCCTACTGTATTCTTACGATGAGGTGAGCTGGAGAAAAGAATGTGTTCTTAAAAAAATCATAAGGAGAAAACACGTTTACAGAACCGTACTGATGGAAAATTGGCGTGTAAGTGGGCTTGCCTGGTTCACAGCGTCCTGTTCAAGGGTAACTATGCTTGTTTCAATTACCACAATAATAGGTGTTCGTATTTCACCACCCCAGAATTAGCACCTAACACAGCATTTATCACACAGCAGGTGCGGACAGATAGATACCTGTTGAGGGAACTGTAGAAAAATGAGCAAATGTATCTAAGCAAAAAATGCTGGGCACCGACCTGTGATCTCACTGCCCAGCGACAATATGTGGGAGCGCTTGTTGTTTAAGCAAGCACGCCTCCGTGCTCGCATTTGGTATGTTTACCTACTGTGTCCTCACCTGCTTCTCCCACTGCCCTCAGTAACGCAAGCGAAGAAGATTTTTCTAGGAATGAGTGCTTGATCATTTTTAACGACAGTTTATTTCATCTTCTTGACCTACTATAACTTGGCTAAATTAGTAGATTGGTTGTGAGAGCAGTTTTAGGTGTACAGAAAAGTTGGGCCGCGAGCACCCGAGTTTCCGTGGACGCTGCCCTAGTGTTGTCGTCGATCGGCGTTAGCGAGGTGCGCTGATTGCAGTTGTGAGCCGGTATTGGGGCGTTATTACAAACCGTATCCCGCAGTTCATGCGCGGGCTCCCTCTGTGCTCTGCGGTGCCGTGGGGTCTGGCATATGCATGTGGCCCGGACCTACCGTTCCAGTGCCCTCCAGACTCCCTGCGCTCTGCCTCCCTCCCTCCCCCGAGCTCTGCCTGACAACCCCGCGCCGCGTCCTCTCTCCCTGGTCCTGCCCTTTCCAGAGTATCACACAGTCGGAACCCTACAGCATGTGCCCCTTTCAGCCTGGCCTCTGAGCAACACGGATGTAAGGTTCCTCCTTACGTGTCAGCACGATGGCTCATGTTTCTATATCGCTGAACGATATTCCATCATGTGACTGGCGCTGCTGTCTGCTTATCCATACACCTCCTAGGGAAGGACGTCTCGGTTGCGGACATCCAATTTTTGGCAGTCATGAGTAAAGCCGATATAAACATTCACGTGCAGGTTTTTGTTTGGACGTAAAGTTTCAATTCATTTGGGGAATCAGCAATTAGAGCAGTTGCTGGATCGTATGATAAAGTTGTATAATCTTTGTAGGGGAGTGCCAGGCCGTCTTCCAAACTGGCCGTACCGTTGTGCATCCCTGCCGGTGGTGGATCGGAGAGGGAAACGCTGTCGTTTTCCACGGCTGCATATTTCATCTTGTTGCCGAAGTGGCATCTCTTTAAACCACATGCCAAGTGTCAGACATCTAGGCTTTCTTTTTTCTTATGATTAGAAAACAGTATATCTGTGAATAACCTATTGAGTCTCTGTGCTCATCTCTAAATTTTACTTTATAGTGTAACGTTCTAGATGTAGAATCCCTAGATCAAAGGATTTTGAACATTTTGAAGCTTTATGTTGCTCTCTGGAAAGCCAGTTTCAATCATTCCTGTTTCCTGGATCACTCTCTGACACTTGACATTCTATCCAAGGCATTTCCACATGTTTCTAAAATCTTCAAAAACATCATTTAAATGTTTCCACACCATTCCATTATAAAATATTCTATCCTGATTTTCTGTTCTTTTAACATCTCTGTTGTCTCCATTTTTTATTACTCTAGATAATGACTACCCTGTGCATAAATTTTTTACATAATACATATTTCTTGTCACTTGTTTTTAGAGTACTTTATTAGTATGTCATTTTTTTAAAGAGAAGTAACATATTAGGGATAGTTTATTTATTCTTTTTTCCTTGTAAGGAAGTATTATATAGTGACTGTATGGAAGTTTAGGAGTCTATCATGTGCCTGAAAATTAAAACACAATGATGTTCCAGTTAGTACCCTATTAGATAGGCCATCAGTAAGATACTATGGGCAGGAATGTAAATTGCATCACTTTTAGTGAAAGCGATTTAACAGTGTATATCAGGAGCCTAAAATATTGAGCACTAATAATAATAGCTCCAAACTGAAACCTAGAAACCCAAATGCCCATCAACATAGAATGGGCAAATAAGTAGTTGTATCTTCACACTGTGGACTGTTCTGTAGAGCAGGGTGAGCGAGTTAGAGCCGCTGGCTGAATATGGCATGAACGAGCCTCAGAAACATGCAGGACCAGCAACAGCAAGGCCAGACCCAGAGGAGGTGTCAAGTGTGGCTCTGTCCATGTAACGTTTTGAGACAGGCTAGAACGATTTGTGCTGTTGGCCAGCAGGGGCGTGGTTAGCAAGGAGAGCAGAGTCTTTGGGGGGCTGCACATGCCAGAGTCTCAGTCTGGGTGCTTGTCATACAGGTGTGTGTTCCCTGTAGGGAAATATACTGAGCAGTGTACTTAGGACGTGTGTATACTTTTCTGTACGTAGATTATACTGCAAGACAAGGTTTTAAATATTTGTGTGTTTAAGGAGACTCATGACAGACTAATGTCCATCACAAGAAATTAGACACCAGCATGACAGTAGACAGGATTAGGTAAGTGTGGTACCCATTTGATCATTCAGGCATCTAAATCACATTTCCAGGGGCGCCTGGGTGGCTCAGTCGGTGAAGCATCGGCCTTCGGCTCAGGTCATGATCCTGGGGTCCTGGGATCGAGCCCCACGTCAGGCTCCTTGCTCAGTGAGGAGTCTGCTTCTCCCTCTGCCTGCAGCTCCCCCTGCTTGTGCTCTCTCTCTCTGACAAATAAATGAATAAAATCTTAAAAAAAAACTTAAATCACATTTCCAAACAATAGAAAGTATTAGATGAAAGTGCTTAAGACATATTAAACTATTAAGCCAGCTTTTTTAAACAGGACTGAGGTATATATCTATGTATATATGTATGCGATGACTCAATTGTTTTTTTCTCAATTATTCATCACAGTTCACTGGATGAAAGGCACCAGGATGTTAGCTGATTATCTCTGAATAGGAAAAATTAAAGGATATTTTCCCTTTTTTCTACTTCCCTTTACTTATCAGATTTTCTACAATGAATGTATTACTTTTGTGACCAGAGTAAAATAATTATTTTATTTAATAAGGTTATTTAAGAGGTGTGTAATTACTGGGAAATGAAAAGCAAACACAGCTGACCTCCTGTTACTTGTCCATTTCTGTTCCCTCTAGAACTTTGCTACTAAAGCAGAGATTGATGAGATGGCTGGTCTTGAGGTGGACAAGCAGGTTATTCCTTGAGGTTAATCTTGGAGACAACTCACTTTTGTTATGATCCATCATTTTGTATTAAGGAATACTAAGACACTTTATAAATGGTATTTTGCAACAAAGTATAAACATTCAGGGCTATTTTTATTCGTTTTCATGTTGCTTTAATGTTATAGCTATTTGTAGTTAAAATGGAACGGATAGGAGCATTTTTTAGAAATAATGCATTTATGTACTCTCAGCAGATAGTCTTGAATTTTGGCAAAAAATAACCTTGGGCAAAAACAGATAAACCCTAAGTGGCCATGAACTTTCAAAACCGAGTCTCTTCCCTGGACATGTCGAGCTGGGACGCCGCTTCCTTCCCCGGCGGGCAGTAGACGCCGTGTGTCTTTTGATTAATAGCATGCGCAGCCCTTCCAGAAACGGCAAAGGCCCATTCTGCATTCCGTCTCCTGTCTCGTGGCCTCAAAGTTGTTGCCGAGGAAGCCGTCTGACCTGCCAGGCAGCCGCGATCTGGTCATCTGCAATCGTGGACAAGGCGACGCCCATGAGTTCAGTTGTTTTATTCCAGCCGTTGTATGGTTTGATAAATTTCTGATTTCATTCTTTTCTAAACTACACTAGCATTTTTTTCCCCCAGTTAAAGCTTATAAGCCAGGCGAAAAAGAAAGACTTCGAAGTGAGGCCAACACCGGGAGTTAGACGGGCCACCACTCACAGAGCCTGAGGGCTGGGTGTTCTGCACGTGGCCCGTGTCTCGCCTGTAGAGACTTCCACGTGATTCCGAATGCGTGTGTCTCTGTCTTCTTCTGCCCCTGTCCCCTGACTAGGCGACTACCTGGGTGGAGAGGCGTACTGGGCCGGCGGTCTGCACGTGTACACCCCACTGCCTTTCCGGCCAGGCCAGGGTGGCTTTGGGGAGCTCTTCAGAACACACTTCTTCCTCAACGCGGGGAACCTCTGCAACCTCAACTACGGTAAGGCCCGGGCTGCCTCGAGACCGTCAGGGCGCGGTTGCCCTTGTGTTTAAAGCACGGCACCCCCGTAGCTGCCTTTTGGTTAGATTATAGAGTCTTTATGTTTAGCGACTGGGCCTCACTTTAAAAAAATTCCTCAAGCGCCTGATAGCGGTGCTCAGAGTAAAGTTGTTGAATGAAACACACATGAAAAAGCGTCATCGAATGCTGTCTTGTGAAGATCTACTTATTCGTTCACTCAGCAAACATTTCTGGGGCACCTGCTCTCTGCTGGTCATTATGACCCCCGAGCTGAGTTGGGTTTGCCTCTCCTGCAAGGGGGCTCGGGGCCAGAGGAAACTCACGGCAGATGCATCCAGCCAGGGGGACGTGAAGAGGTGTCTGGAGCGCTTCACAGAAGACAAGCCCCTCAGCCTGAGGCGTAGAGCCGGGCTTCCTGGGTCGCCGGGTGCGGGGGAAATGCCCTTCTGGGCAGAGGGGACAGAAAGGGCCAGGCGCGGAGAATGGCTTCTGGTGCAGTGAGTAGGAAGTCTACTCCCAAGCCCTCCTTTGATTTCGGTCCTAATCCCACTTTATGCGTTCTCTTTGAATATCCAGGCCTGGCTATAAATGTCACCGAAGGCCACCCAGCAAGGAGGAGGACCAGGGCTTGTGTGAGGACAGCTCTGTGAGGGGCTCCACACTGTTGGTCACGTCCTCTTCTCTCTCTGCAGGGGAGGGCCCCAAGGCTCATATCCGGAAGCTGGCCGAGTGCATCCGCTGGTCTTACGGTGCCGGCATCGTCCTCAGGCTTGGCAACATCGCCCGGCTGGAACTGAATTACTGTGTTCCCATGGGCGTGCAGAAGGGGGACAGGTAGGTGCTAGGGGTTCTTCCCCCAGTTATGTTGCATCGTCCAGCAATTTTGTTTCATTGTGGACATGGTTAATTATTTTTGTCAGTGGCTTTTAAGAGTCAAGATTTGAGGAGAAATTCAATAGTTAGCAAAAGAATGAAAATAAATTTTCCTTCATTGGGTTTTTCTCCATCCAGTTTGGAAGAAAAATGTGACGTGTTCCCCCACCTCATTCTGTTTGCATTCACCGTTGCCAAGTAATGGGGGCCCCTTCACGGGTCTGGCTGGAGGAATTGAGGAGGCATTATTGATCTTGCTTGTTAAAAATGGAATGAGGTATTTCTGGTGGGTGACTTTGCAGACCAGGAACTCGAGTTGGAGGAGACAAGGCTTTGCTCCTGGCCACAGAGGACTCGTTCTCCGGAGCCTTCTCTTGGGAGCAGAGGAACCCGCCATCTTGGCCTTTCTCCACCAGTCCTCTTACTGAGCAAGATTTGCTAAATATTATGTGGATGGATATGGCATGAGGTCATTTACAGCTATAGAAATTCCATTTCTTGGTTTATATGGTATCCATTGCATACATTTTGAGAAATCCAGAAGTAGGGTCTTGGTCTGTATTAGGTGGGGCTGCTCTAACAAAATACCACAGACTGGGGGTCTAAACTACAGACATTTGTGTCTCACGGTCCTGGAGGCTCGAAGTCCAGGATCAGGGTCCTGGCCGGTTCTGTTCCTGGTGAGGGCTCTCTTCCTGGCTTGTGGACGGAACCCTTCTTTCTGTGTCTTCACGTGGCAAAGAGAGAAGCAAGCTAGCTCTCTGATGTCTCTTCTTATAAGGACACCAACCCCACCGTGGGGACCCCACCTTCATAACGTCATCTAAACCTAATGAACCCCCAAAGGCCTCACTCCCCAATACCATCTCACGGTTAGGGCTTTAACATATGAATTCTGGGGGGACGCCAGCATTCTGCCCATAGCAGCGTCTGTATTCTCTCTCGTTATTTTCACGCTAATGCATTCAGGACTCTGGGCTCTATTTTTTTCTTTTTGGCTTTCTGTCTACACTTACGTGGCCACCCAGTGCTGGTGCTGTCTGAGTCATAGCCCAAGTCTCCAGCGTGATGTTGGAGTTTGTCCTCGTTTAAGGAAAAACTGCACTGGTTTTCCTCCCACAGTCTTCTACTTCAGTGTGGTAGGTGGTGGTGCTTTTTACGGGGTAGCCGCTTTAGCAGGCTTTTAAGAAAGCACCAGTTCTTCGCTGCAGCTCGGGATCTGTCGTCCAGATCCCTTACGGTTATCCAATCACTAGCCTCTGCCCCTCAGTCTCTACCTGGGAGGCTGGTTCTGGCTGCGGGGCTGCCCTGGCCCCCAGGGATGTCCACAGCCCTGCGGCCAGCCCCTCCTCGGCTGGTACCTCACGTCCACCCCGTGCCTGTTCTCCGCACACAGCCAGCGCTGGAAAGGGTTTGGTTGTGCAGGCTGGCTGTGCGGGAGCCCGGCTTGGATCCCAGCTCAGCCACTCTGTGGCTGTGTGACCCAGGGCCAGTGACCTAACCGCTCTGGGTCTCAGTTTTCTTGCATAGAGAATGGGTGCTTGTGACCATGCCTGAATGAATTCATGCCCGTGAAGCACTGGGAACAGTGCTCAGCGTTCTGTCAGTAAAGGTCGGTTCCTGCTCACGTTGTTGCTCCTGGAGGACTCACTGTGGCCCTTCTCACATAGGAAGCAAAGCGTGTTCCCTTTGGAGACATTTTCCCTCCGCTTATGCATCGGCTGCACCTGGCTGTGTTTGAGACGCGCTACAGATGGGATTTCGTTTGCTGGTTTCAGAGATAATGAAATGTGAAAACGGGCATTTTTCTCCTAGAGCGAGGTTTGCGCATTAGGTAACTTTTTAGCAGATCCCCACACGTTTACAGTCTCGGGTCCGTGAGCGTAGTCCTGCAGGCTGCGTTCTGCAAAGCCGTGTTCCCACCGCAGGTGAGAATGTGGGTCTCCCTGGCTTAACGCCCAGGTGCTAATTGGGAGCACCGGAGGGGCAGGTGCCGAGCCCACACCAACACCAGGATGAAGTCAGATGTGGGTGCTGAAGCCCCCTGAGCCTGCGCTTCTCAAATTGTCATGTGCCTCTGACTCCACTGGGGACTCTGGTAAAGGCAGACACTCCCGGGTGTGGGGTGGCCCTGGGACGCCACATTCCTGACGCCCTCCCTTGGTGAGGCTGATGCTTGTGGACCAATCACGCTCTGAGGGAGACCAACTCTGTGTCTCTTCTGAGAACAGTTATAACGTTTTGTGGAGGGAAGGCGATCATTGGCGTTTATTGAACGCTTACCTTGTGTGAGACGCCCGGCTAAGCGCTTGATGTGATTATGGAAGCCTCCCAGCAGCTCTGTGCAGGGGAGGCTGTTACCCCTTTCACAGACAAGGACAGCAGCCTCGGCAGGGTCTGAGGTCAGCTCAGCAGCAGGACCAGGCCTGCCTGAGGCCAACGCTGGCGCCTTTCCCTCTGCACCAAAACCACGTAAGCACAGAGCATCGACACCAGCTCCTCGCTCTTCTGAGGGCCCAGACGTGAGACGCGGTGCTCCTTTCCTCCCCACGCTGCTGTCTCTGCACCTCGAGTATTAACTGCAGAAAGATAAAAATCATCTCCTCGCTCATCTTCTTGGAAGGTCTTATTCAAACTTGAATTGTATATGCACCTTCCGATCTCAGAGATTGTATAGGTTCTTGCCATGATGATCGATCAGTTTGGATTAACTCTGTTAATATTAGTGCAAATTATGTAAGTAAATACATTCTAAATATTTTTTATTACAAAGAAAACCGGAAGTGAATGTGGCTTTTTAGCTGTATTGTCTGTGTCACCGAGTGACCGTCACCCACCGAGAACTACTGCCCTCCCCCTCAGCTGGTTCGAGAGCGCAACCCCCCGGGGCCAGCCCTGCCCTGTGTCCCCTCCCCCCACATGACTTGGGGCAAGTCCCTGGGGCTGTGGGCCTCCTGTCCTTCAGCTCAGCCTGCCGGCTGTCCTCACCATGGTTGCAGTGTTGCTCGAGGCCACTGGATGTCGCTGTGCTCCGAGGATCCCTCACCCGCTCGGGAGCCCCGCGTCTTTTCCCCTATTCATAGAATCTTTACAGAGAATGCTTGCTTCCGTTCACCTTTCAGCTTTGCCTCTCTCTAAATTGGAAAAATCTGTTTCGAGATGAATTTCAAATGTGGTTTCTTCTAGAAGGAGGAAGCATGCTGTGCACATGATATTTAAAGACCAGAACATAAGGAAGCTCCTCTGCTCCTCCAGTCAGGCAGCGGCTCTGCTCGGTGACCCCGGTCGTGCTGCTTACAGCATGCGCTTTTTGTGCCCAGCGTCCCCTGCGCAGGGCCAGCCTGGTTACCCTCGAATGTGAAACTTGCTTTTACTCTGTGTGCGGCTTTGTTTGAAGCTTCATCATCAAACTGGGAATTCTGTGAAGTTTGGGTGATGCTGTGAGAATTTGATCTTCATTTCTGAAATTAGGCAGTAGCAGGACAGAGGATTATGTGTGTGTGAATCAGCTGTAGACTTCCCCCCACTCTTAAAGCAAACGCTCTCTAATTAGGATTTCAGACCTTTACACAAACAGAAGTAGCTTTGAAATGTTGGCTAAATTTCGTACTGGAGGTGATTTACGGCAGGCACTGTTGTCTGAGACCTAACAGTGTTCTGTCGCTCCGGGCTCACTAAGGGCGGCCCCTGGACACGCAGGGATGAAGGAGGCGGGCTCCTGAGAGCCGCTCATCTCTAGGAAGGGGGAGATGAGAAAGAGGCTCATCTCGGGAGGGCGTGCGAGGGCTTCCTGGGGGAGGTGGCTTCTGGGCTGGAGCTTCCTGACTTGGAGGGCTGGGGTCTTGCAGGAGAGGGCACTCCAGGGCACTCCAGGCCGCAGGGCAGCCAAGCTCAGGTGCCCAAGCCCAGAATGCCAGGGGCACATGGACTGTCATTCTGTAGGAGAAGGGAGGTTCGGGGAGGCACTCGGTTCCGGCCACTCTCCTCTCCGGCCTTTTCACTTTGGGCACACGCCAAGGTCTTTGAGTTCTGGTCCTTGTCTGCCTTATCCATGGCCGCGTTCCCCGGCCGGCACCTGCTGTCCCCGTGTGACTACGGGGGGACGGTGCTCAGGGTCTGAGGGCTTAGTAGAGGGAGGGTGCCGGTGTGACCCTCATCGAAACCCCCATGGTGGCCCTCATGGTGCTGAGTGGGAAGCAGTGGAGTGCTGGCAGGGGCCTCTAGGGTGCACACAGCCAGGCCTGCTCGGGGCGGGGGATCCCAGGGAGACCCGGACGAGCTGATTCTGGGGTGGCCACACGACAGAAGGATAGATGTTTTGGTGACGCTGCCTCAGTGGCATGGGCCTCGTGTCCCTGTGAGACGCTGTTGTATAGTAGTGGGCGCCTTCTCCTCCCTGTGATCCTGAGGTCTCTGAACCCCATCCTGTGCACGTGGTGCGGTTTGTCTACTCAGGGTTTGAGCCAGTGAGCCTTTGTCGGAATGCCTGCTTGTTCCTGAATCACAGAAGCCAGGGCCTGACTGACATTTTGTCCCGTGGCTTATTTTCAGGCCTTGTTCTCAGGAGTGAGTGCAGGCGTGGACCCCTGTTATGGACCCGATGGTGGAAAGGGAAGAAGCAGATCATTTCGATTTGAACAGAACTTGTACAAATGCAGCCCTGGCTTTGGTTGTAGGTCTTTGCCTTTCTAAGGACATTGGCGTGCTTTACTGTCGGTCCCCAAGGGCCTGCCACCGTCCCTTCTGGCTAGGGCACTCCTGCTAATGCCATTGGCCAGTGAGCACCGCAGTCCTGCAGGGGGTCCTAGCGATGGGGACAGTGGTCTGCCTCGAATCTCTTAATAGATCAGGGGTTTTGTTCCCTCACTCATAGGTTGGAAAAGAACAATTTCCTGCTGGTTTTCATATCGCTATAAACCCTGAGATTGGGCAAGAGCATGGGTGTTAGGACAATAAAATCATCAACTTTGCTCTGAATGTAGGAGCAATTCTTTCTTTCTTTTTTTTAAACTTTTAATCTCTACACCCAGTGTGGGGCTTGAACTCACAACCCCAAGATCAAGATCGTGTGCTCCGCTGACTGAGCCTGCCAGGCACCCCTGAAGGAGCCATTCTTGTTGTCCAATTTTTTCTGGAAATTGTCCACAACTTGCGAAGATGCTCTGTTCCGCAAATGCACTGTCAGCTGCTGTTTGGGATTCAGGATGCCATTTTTCCGTGAGGCTTAGGCCTCCTGGCGTTGAGGTCCCCGGGCCAAGCCCCTCTGTCCCACGTCTAGCAGCCGTCCGGCCCTGGGCACAGCCTCCAGGTGGGCAGAGTTGCGCGGGCCAGCGTGGGAGTCTGCCCTCCGCCTCCACTGTGGAGTCAGCAGGACAGGTGCTGGCTGTGGCCCAGGGACTCTAATTTTGGGGGTGGCCAGGCTGTGGCCTAAGCCTTCGTGGGGACAGGAGCCTGTAGGTGCTCTGGTGTCCGGGCCGAGGGGCCCGCTCTCCTCCTGCTGGGACTGGAGCCTTGCCACTCATCCTACTTGCTTGTCTGAACATGGGCTCCGTGGTCTGCCAGCAGCTCGAGGAGGACAACCCACAGAATAAAACCTGTAGAGGGTCAGCTCGTCACCAGTACTGTAAGCAGTGTGACTTCTTTGCAGCCTTCCTTTTCCTGGGTCAGGAGCAGGTTCTGAGAAGTGGCAGGGGGACCCTGTTGGGCTGCGGATGCTGCTGTGGTCATAAGCCCCTGGAGCCCTTCCAGGGCCTGGGCTGGCCCAAGTTCTGCCGCCCTCCCTGCTCCCTTTCCATCCTCCTCACTTCTCCTGCTCCGTCTTCCCGCCCTCTGCACCCTCCCTGCTCTGCCTCCTTCCTCCTCCCTGCTCCCTCCTCCGTCCTCCCTGCTTCCTCCTCCGTCCTCCCTGCTTCCTCTGTCCTCCCTGCTCCCTCCTCCTCTGTCCTTCCGTCTCTACCTCCCATCCCCCCTGCTCTCTGTGCCTACCTGTCCTCCCCAACCCCACTGCATGCTGTGCTTTGCCAGGTGCCTTCCACAGCCACCTCCGTTGCTTCCAGCCAGGATACCTCTCTTGTCACTGCTCTGCTCTGCACAGAAAGCCTTGCCTGGTAGCCTTAGAAATACACACAAAGCTGTTTTTTCCCCCTCAGGGGTTTTATTGTTCATAACATTTCTCCCCTGGGTCCTTCTTTTCATTTTGCTACTTAGGACAGAATTGGATGACCGCAAAGGAGGTGGGGAGGGAGCAGTAAAGGGGGATCTGTGTCCCCACGTGTTACTGTGGTTTTTTTTTTTTTTAAGATTTTATTTATTTGACAGAGAAACACAGCAAGAGAGGGAACACAAGTAGGGGGAGTGGGAGAGGGAGAAGCAGGCTTCCCGCTGAGCAGGGAGCCCGATGCGGGGCTCGATCCCAGGACCCTGGGATCATGACCTGAGCCGAAGGCAGACTCTTAACGACTGAGCCACCCAGGCGCCCCTGTTACCGTGTTTTTATCCTCCCAAGGCTGGTTCTTAAGCCAGCAAGGGAGGAAGGCGCAGGGCTCAGGGGCGGAGCCGTGGCAGGAGAGGAGGGTGGAGGCGGGGCGCCCCCCCAGAGTGGCCGAGTTGTTCCCCCCCCCATGGCTTGTGCTGGAGACAGGAAGAGAGGTGCTGGGTATGGTCTTGTGATGACAGGGGGTGAGCATTGACTGTCTGCCCTTTACTTTTTTAGGACTTGTGATGGTGTCCAGTTTGGAGCCGGGATCAGGTTCCTGTAGCTGACACACGTGCTCCAGAGCCTGCAGGAGGAGCCCTGGGACTCGGGGCCATGCACCTTCTTGCCGAGTAAACGCGCCGTTCTGTGCAGTCCTCGTGGGAAACCACGTCAATAAATTTTAAAGACAAATACTCAGAGGCATCGTGGATATGATTTGCTTTCCCCCTGCTCTGTGTACGACGCTGGCTTTTCCAGAGGACCGTGTGGAAGGGGCGGGACGTTTAAAGGTGCCCCATGTTCTTCCATGTGGACCGGCGAACCGGAAGGTCCCATCACACGGTGCCCTGATTGCTTTTCCTCCCAGGCTCCTGGAGCCTCTGCGTCTGGTTCCCGTGCACCGGAAGTACTCGGCAGAGCCCCAGGGGAGGCCCGGGCGCTGGTGGAGGGCGCAGTCTCTGGCGATGCCGCAGGGGGACCCCGCTGGTGGGTGCCACAGCCACAGTTCCGGGGGTTGGAGCCCTTTAAATGCACGTGGGTGGCGTGGAAGGAACATGTGGCACATTGGGGACACTGAGGCAGAGAGGAAAAATGTGTTCTTTAGAGGTAATAGCATTAATGAGACGAGTATACCAGCTGCCTGAAGCTACTCTAACAAATTACCACAAACCTAGAGCTTAGAACAACACAAAACAACCATCTTGTGGCCTGGAGGTCAGAAGTCCTGATGGGCCTCACCGAAATCAGTGTCAGCACCACTGTGTTCCTTCTGGAGGCTCCAGGGGAGAATCCGTTTCCTGGCCTTACGGCTTCTAGGGGCGCCTGCGTTCCCTGGCTCACAGTCCCATCCTGTATTTTCCAAGCCAGCTGCAGAGCATTTGCCCGTCTCTCTCTCTGGTTCTTGCCTCCCCGGTGCTTTCTCAGACCCTCGTGAGTACATTGGGCGCTCCTGGACAGCCCCGCTACTCTTATTTTAAGATCAGCAACCTCGGGTCTGTCTGTGACCTTAATTCCCCCTTGTCATGTTATGTGATGGTCACAGGTTCCAGGAATTAGAACACAGACATCTTAGGGGGGCTGTTACTCTCCTGCACATAACCTCGTATCTCTCAAAAGTAATATTTTCAGGATATACTTAATTAGTCACGTGAAAAAAATTTTTTTTGTTAAGTTAAACCTCCTTCGAGGGGTGCCTGGGTGGCTCAGATGGTTAAGCATCTGCCCTCGGCTCGGGTCATGATCCCAGCGTCCTGGGATCGAGCCCCACGTCTGGCTCCTGGCTCAGCAGGGAGCCTGCTTCTCCCTCTGCCTCTCCCCCTGCTCGTGCTCTCTCTCTCTCTCTGTATCTCTGTGTCTCGAATGAATAAGTAAAATCTTTTAAAAATATAAAAATAAAAATAAACCTCCTTCAAACTCTTCCTGTAGGAATGTCCAGGGCTGCAGATGGTGCCCAGTAGCATTTTACTACTGAATTTTTCCCTCTCCTAGCTGGGCCTGAGTTCCTGTCACTTGTAGTCCTCCCTGTAACTTGTTGTTTAGGTCTTTGCCAAGTGAGCTTGGGTTTGGGAGCAGCTTGAGACCAAGGCCCCCTGTCATCCTGGGGCCAAGCTCTCGGCCCCTCCAGGGACTGTCTTGACCCCATTGCCTGTGTCAACTACGGGGATTTTGCAGATAATTTGTAAGAAGCAGCACATTTTACCTTTCTGATTAGTTGGGAACATGGGGAAATACGCTTTCTCCTCTGAACTGTTTCATTGTTTACAGTCTCACATTTATGCCTTTGGCAAAATAAGAGGCCCATGTTACAACACTGTCATGTTCAGACTGTAAATTAAGAACAGTAAAACCTGAATAATTCTCTCAGACACTGTGACCTTTGAGAATTCATCTACCGTGCCAGTGGGGAGCCTGAAGAAGTCGTTTTTGAAAGGGCGCATGTCTCATCCAGCCCCACCCGGGTCGCTGGTAGCAGCCCCTTCATTAAAGCGCGCCAGGCCCAGCGGTGTCCGGCGCCCCCCGGGCGGGGGTCGTTTGCACAGGCTGCCCCTCCGCAAGGGGGAATGAAAACAGCGGAGGCTCTGGGTGAAAATGAGAAGTCTGTCCACTCCCAGGTGGGATTAGGTGGGCAGACGAGAGCATGGAGTCAGAAGCACTTCACAGAGTGCTTCCCGCGAAAGACCAGAAAACAGGCGAGTTTCGTTGTGGGAATTTTTCATAGCTGCAGCTTGAGGGCATCCGCGATGGTGGAAAAGAAACCCGGAAAGCTAACAAACCCCTCCACAGAGTAGCGCCCTGCCTCAGGGAAACTTTGCATCCTCGTGTAAATCCCTGCATGTTCGGGCCTGGAACCGAGTTGGACGTGTGTTTCATTCACCTCCGCATCGAATGCCGCGAATTCAGTTCGTGAAGCCCGCTTCCCCATTAGGACCGAGACCGCCGCTGCTTCCCCTGCTGGAAGCCTGCTGGGCCGGTCAGCTTCCATTTGTAACGAGGAGACTGACCTCAGGGCGCCCGCTTTTCACAGGAGACAAAGCCGTCGTGACAGATCGCGTCCTCCGTTACCGTGAACTTGTGGTCTCTGTGTGCACAGCCAATGACCTTTCCCTGCAGCTTCCTGGGCAGCGTGCTCAGCGGGCAGGCCGAGCGGCTCGCCAGGGGCCCGCCGTGTCTGCGGTCTGACGACCCAGCCGGGGAGCAGGCTGCCCTGCCAAGTGGTAGTGTTCCTGGGGCCAGAGGACTGCCCGGCAGGCCGCACCGAGCAGGATCTGCCACCAGCACATCGGGTCACAGTTCCCCTTCGCCGCTTCCTGCAGAGGCCCTGCCTTCCTCACACACGCGTCTCCTTCAGCTAAGAATTCTTAATTTGTGGGTTTGCTTTTTTTTTTTTTAAACCATATTAACTCACCTTTGGGACAGTTAGATGTGTTCAAGTACACCGTACGTTTAAAGGTCCCCAGAGAAGAGAGGATTCCTGAGTCCAGAAAACAAGAACCAGAGAGCTGCACTTCATTTTATTTTGATACTTATTTTTTTTTAAGTAGGCTCCACACCCATCGTGGGGCCAAGATCGAGAGTTGTGTGCTCCACCCACTGAGCCAGCCAGGTGCCCCAGCCGAGCTGCATTTTAAATGAAGTGTTTAAGATCAGGCAACTGTACTCAAAATTCACATCTCTAGTGTCTCTTAAAAAACCGGGTCTATGAACGAGAGGCTGTCACTCCCAGGGCAGTGGAAGGCTGGAGCAGGGCAGTGGCCTTCAGCCTGCATCTGGACCCCCTCCCTGCCGGTGCGGGCCTTCTCCCTCTTTCTCTGCGCTTCCCGCCTGTGGCCCATCAGGAGGGGAAGGAGGCCCGGGGAGGACGCAAGTCTTCTGGGGGCAACTGTCAGGGTGGGTGAACAGTGAGCCCCGAGTCAGGAGCCTGGTTCTAGCTCTGTGGGCAGCTCCCCAAATCCCCTTCTGTCCTCTGGGCCTCGGGTTGCATTCTGTCAAGGAGAGGATTTGGGTTGGTCACCTCTCAGCGACGGATTGCACAGTCCTAGCCGGCTGCCTGCCGCCGGTGGGTTTTCTGAGGCCTTCTGCCCCCCAAAGTAAGTGAGCATTCGGTACAAGGAGGACAGTAGGCACTCGGTTGCCATTCAGCTCTGCCGCTAGCCAGACACAGCTTTTTTGGTGCCAGTGTCATAACTCCCAGAAATCTCTAAAACCATCAGTTGCCGTTCGTGAGTGGGAACGGGGCCGACGATCTCCATCATGTAACCACTGAAAGCTTGTTCACGGCATCCAAAATGGGAGCCCTGGGAACGATAGATAAATTCCTTTGCCTCCTTTTTCTTTTTTTTTTGCACTGATCTTACCGGATGATTGTTAAGTCTAACAGCAGTTCTCAAACTTTTTGGTCTCAGGACCCCTTCACACTGTCAAAAATTGTGGAGGAGCCCCAAAGAGATTTTGTTTATGTGGGTTGATAACTAATACCACACGGAGTATGGAAACTCAGAATTTTATTTTATTTTATTTTAAGATTTTATTTACTTATTTGACAGATAGAGACACAGCAAGATAGGGAACACAAGCAGGGGGAGTGGGAGAGGGAAAAGCAGGTTTCCCGCCGAGCAGGGAGCCCGATGCGGGGTTCGATCCCAGGACCCTGGGACCATGACCTGAGCCGAAGCAGACGCTTAACGACTGAGCCACCCAGGCGCCCCAGAATTTTATTTTTTTAAAGATTTATTTATGTATTTTAGAGAGAGAGTATGCTTTCAAGCAGGGGGAGAGGGGAGAGAGAATCTCAATCAGAATCCCCCCTGAGCTTTGTGCGGGACACAGGGTTCAATCCCAGGACCCCAAGATCATGACCTAAGCCGAAGTCAAGAGTCAGATGCTCAACGAACAGAGCCGCCCAGGCGCCCCTGGAAATTGAGAATTTAAAAAATATATTATTTCATTTAAAAATAACAAATGAGTGCCTGGGTGGCTCAGTCAGTTGAGCACCCGACTCTTGATCTCAGCTCAGGTCTTGATCTCAGGGTCATGAGTTCAAACCCCATTTTGGGCTCCATGCTGGGTGTGGAGCCCACTTAAAAAAATAAATAAAAATAAAAAAAAAATAAATAAAAATAACAAACTTATTACTTGCTAATATAAATAATGCTTTATGAAAAATGTATTTCCCAAAGAAATTTGGTGAGAAGAGTGGCATTGTTTAGCAATGTTGCAAATCTCTTGAATATCTGTTTTCAAAAACATGGATGCTCACACCAATGTCTGCATTCAATGTGTTGTGGGTGAGGTCGTTGGAAGGCTCTGAAGGGAATCCATCCTCATGCAGGTAGTTATTTGGAAAAGAGGATGGTATTTTTTTTTTTAAAGATTTTATTTATTTCTTTATTTATTTGGCAGAGAGAGAGAGAGAGACAGTGAGAGAGGGAACGCAAGTAGGGGGAGTGGGAGAGGGAGAAGCAGGCTTCCCGTGGAGCAGGGAGCCCGATGCGGGGCTCGATCCCAGGACCCTGGAATCATGACCTGAGCCGAAGGCAGACGCTTAACGCCTGAGCCACCCAGGCGCCCAGGATGGTATTTTAATAGCCTTTTCAGGTGACTGTGACTATTCTTTGCCATTTCACCAAAACTCGGCAAGTGACAGTTTTTTACAGATTAGTTGCAATTTGGAAGCAAACCACCTCAGTGACTTTTCAGACTCAGATACACTAAATCACTAGTTCACCCAACACTGTGACTGGATCTTTTTTACCCAGGCATGATTTTGTAACGTCATGCCCTGCTCCTTTGGGAAATACTGGTTCACCAAGTTACGCAAATCTTCCAAATACTGACCCATGTCATGATCGTGTGAAATAACGATTTATAATTTATTAATGTCACCACTGATTTTCTCAAAAAAAAAAAAAAAAAAAACCACCCTTAAGTACTGTGAAGCTGCCAAGCCCGTGGTGGTGGATACAAGTTTCCCCAAATGCTAGTTTTCGCATGGAAGCTCACATTTTATCATCGACAGCAAACAACGGTCAGTTGCTTTCCTGGAAGCCCACTTCATTCATTTTCAAGGAAATGTCTACCAAATACCCAAGTCCGAATCACCCGTTGGTCCGTCGCTCCTTGAAGTCAAAATGATCGATGCTCCATGAAGAGAGCGGCTGGTTCTGCCCGAGCCCCGACCACGTCGTGTGTTCCCCGAGCAGACGTGCCCCCGTGCGCGAGCTCCCTGCGCGCTCCCGTGGCGTCACGCAGAACGTTAGAGGGTCTGAGCTCTAAGGGAATCGGCCATTTCTGCTTCACTGAGGCCACTGTTGAGCCAGCCTAGCATCTGCGCTTTGCTGGGCACCGTGACCGCTAGGAGGCGCGCTGCTCGGCCACCCGCGCTTTCCTACAGCATTAGCACCAGGAGCGCCGGGGCCACCGTGAGCCGACTCTCAGTAACATCCTGGTCGCATAAAAATCCTTTTGACCTCACAAACCCTGAAAGTCTCAGGGACCGCCAGGGGCCCGTCTACCACACGCCGAGAACCGCTGATCTCTCATCATCCGAAGCCCATGATTTCAGGCTGCGGGGTCCTCCCCAGATAGCATGGTGGCGTCTGCTCTAGCCTAATGCTGGGGACGCCAGGAACGTGACAGCCTCCAAATGGACCTGAAGAGGAGGGACAAGCTGGGAATGACAAACCCTCTTAGGATCAGATAGAATCATACTCACCTCCCTGCCCTCAGATTGCTCTTGTGGTGGAAACTGTGTGTAGCAGGAAATGGATGTAAGGGGCCCGGCACACTGTCAGAGCTAAAGGCTGTAGCCGGGGTTGGGTTGGGGGTGGAGTGGGTATGGGAGGGGGCTGGGGCACCGGGGGGGGGGGGAGGGGAGGCAGGTGCACCATCTGCACACAGTGCAGGTGGGCTCTGCCTTGGACTGTAGATGTGATCCAGAGGATGGTGTGAGCAGGGCGAAAGTGGAGTCATTTCTGCTTTGGTATTACCTGAAGTGCCGTAAAGAGAAAACATAATAGTATAAATTTGGAATGAAATGAACACGTCTTACATCCGCACTTGGAGGTTCCAGTTTGAGAAGTGAGCTGTGGGAAGCTGCCTCAGCACTGCTCTCCTGGGGTCAAGCCAGCTGTCCCGGCTTTACAAATGAACGATGCTTTGCTAGAGGGGGGCTAACGGTCGTCTCAGACATCTTGGCCCCACGCCTGAGTTGTGACTTTCTACGTGGCGTTTTTGTGACAAGTAAATTACTGGATTCCTTTGCCAAATCATTAGATAACTTTAAGAACAAAGAACGTTCAGGCAGAAGGAGATTCAGCATTATCTGGCTGGGAAAATAAATAGTAATCATTTTTGAAACGAAAGCACATTCTATGACTTTGGACAAGCTGAAAATTACAGCCTCTCTGCCCGGTTTTTAGTATTTTTTTTTTCTTCCCCATTTCAATCAATGGAGGAAGCATTTCCTACATTTATCACTAGATAGATGTGCTGGTCAATTAAAGTAACTCTGACTTGGGATGGTTGCGATAATAGCAAGCCCACATCCATCCATCACTGTGCAATAGAAGGTGACCTCCCTGTATGGAGTCAGAGACCCAGACACAACCGCTTCGATCTTATTATCATACCCAGAAATTACTGCTCATCGAAGTGTAATTTCCCTGAAATACTACGCAGACAGAGCCACTGCTAGAAATATTAGAACATAATGAAGAGACCGCGGTATGGCCTTGACATTGAACATAGAGGGATGAAAATTGACATGCTGTCCTCTCCGGGAAGAGATGCTGGAGTCAAGGGGGCTGGAATTTCCTGAGATGTTACTGTGGCCGGTAAAGGTTAAATATGATTCATCCCTAAGCTTTAATCCAGATGTTTGCTAACTGGGCACCCACAGGAACCAGCTGGAGCTGCCCCGCCAGCAAGAGTCACCCCAGCCTGCCCTGCCTTCCCACCCCCACAGCCTCAGTGCTGCCCCAGGGCCTGGGTGCCTCCCTGTCTGAACACAGCCTCCCCCAGCTTCTCCGGGCTTGGACTGGAAGAGCAGGGCTTAGGAGTCGGAGCCGCCTGGAATCCTCACTCCTGTCGCTCCTGTTGTTCCCTTACTCACACACTCAGCATGCAGTTGCGAGGGCTGGACCGGGTGCGGGGTGCGGTGCAGGGGCCTCCAATCCGAGAGAAACCCCTCCCGACACGAGGTCCTTCCCAGCCCTCAGCGTCTGGAAAGGGGCTTATCTCTTTGTACGTCATTCTCTTGTCAGAGAGCAGAAGTAAATAAGTCCCTCCCCTTTCTGGGTCCCAGTAACCAAAAAACCAAAAAAAACAATCAAACTAAATATTACCATGGGCGTCTCTATCTGTCCCAGAGCGGCAGAGCCAAAGGCACAGGAGAGGGCGAATGCATCCAGTGGCTAAGACGCCCCCTGCCGGCCACGGGCGCCGGGCAAAGGCGCAGGCCCTTAGGTTTGGGGCAGGAAGCTGCAGGGGTGACCCTCTTGACCTTGCTGCACGTGGCAGCTCCCCAGGGCTCCCCTCGGTTTCCCCTTGCTGAGCTGACACTGCCCCTGTCTTCTGACTAAGCCAGAACGGGCAAAAGGATTAAGCATTTCGAAATGAATTTTAAGGAAAATGAGGAACCATTGGCCCAAAAGGATTCTAAAAATAGATGATTGATTCGAAAAGGATCTTAGGGGTGCTGCATCTTATAACACATCCCCAACTGACCTCCTTATGAGCTTTGAAAATTCCGAAAATCTTTACTTTGCAATAAAGGTGGAAAAAACACAACAGCTCTTTAAAAATCAATGGTGGTATTTTTTTAAAATAAACTTTCCATTTTACAGTTTTCGATTTATAAAAGAATGTGGAAGACCATGCAGAGTTCCCACATACCCCACACTCAGCTTCTATTATTAACATCTTCCGTTAGTCTGAGTACATTTGCTACAAGTAAGGAACTGATTAATATTAATTAATTAATATATTATTTTTAACTAAAATCTCTACTCAGATTTCCTTAGTTTCTACCTCACGTCCTTTTCTGGCCCAGGACCCCATCCAGGATCCCCGGTTACACTGAGTCACCTGCCTCCTTCGGCCCCTCCTGGCTGTGACAGTTTCCCAGACTTGCCTTGCTTTGACCACCCTGACATTTTCGAGGAGTGCCGGGCAGGCATTTTGTAGACTGGGGAGGAAGACCACAGAGGTCAAGTCCTGTTCCCATCCTATATCCGGGTACATGACCCCGGCAGGATCCACCACTGTGATGTTGACCGCCATCACCCGGCTGAGGTGTGTCTGTCAGGCAGGCTTCCCAAAGATTACTTTAAAAGGAAAACTTGGGTAAAACAGGGCAGGTGTGTATTGTCTGGTGACTGAAGTCTCCTCCTGTCGTGATGTTCATCCCGAGATCGACCCGCGAAAATCGAGAGCTTGCATTCTTCACGAAGGGAACGGAAATGCAAGGTAGCCTGGAGAACAGTGGCGTCTGTTGGAACGGCGAACAGATCTAAGAGGGCCATGAAACTCGGGGATGCACGGGACCCTTTCATCAACGTGGCCTCCAGATCGGACAGCTCGCAAGCAGGGCTGCTGGTGCCTGTGGGAGCCTGGATGATTCTGGAAGGCCGCAGCAATGGGAGCGGGGAGTCGGGAGATAAGACCTTGGGGGCCTGGGGCACCAGGCCAAGCAGGGATGAAGGCGGGGAGGGTGGGGATGAGACTGGGTTTTACTGAGTACGAGATCTTACCAGGTGACAGACAGCGGGGCGCGAACTCAGGCTTTCTGGGGTGGCGAGAGATGTGGAGGAGGCAGAGTTGACAGGCTCCAGGCAGGGTCGTGGGTCTGGGGACAGAAGCCCCTGATGACCCCCTCATCCCTGCCCGGGGACTGGACGAATTCACTAAGGATGGCAGGCCTCCGAGCCGTCCTCCAAACGAGTGCGGTCTCCCCCGGGCATCGCTCTGCCCCCTCTGGGCTGGGTTAGAAATGCAGAGTCTCGGGCCCAGCCCCGCCCTCCTCCGCCAGGCCCTGCCCTTCCGAAAGATCCCAGCGGAACCGCAGAGAAGCACCAGGAGGTTTGACCCGCCAGCGCTCTGCTCTGAGACTAGAAGCTGACTCCCCCACCACACACAGGCGCTGGCGTGCCCCCTTGCCCCCCGCAGCAGAGGATCCCCAGAATGGGGCTGGTGACAGCGAAGCTTTGTTCCTGCTATTTCCATGCCACACAGTCCTCTCCTGTGTCCTTCATCATTGAACCTGTCACTGGGGCTGAGTGTACGAGGAGGAGCCTTAATTTGCACCGATCAATAAAAGCTCTTCTGCATGCGAGCAGATGTCCCTGTCACCCCAGGTGGCCGAACCCGCTGTCATCGATCATTTGCCTTACTTTCACTCATTCATTCAGCGAACACTGAGCTCCTGGTGTGTGCAAGCCTCCAATGTGAGCTACAGAGGCAGAGATGATGTTACCCGTGGGTGGGGGGGCGGCGGGGGGCACAGACGAGTCAGCGGGGAGAAGCCCCCATGGGTCAGCTGCAGGCGACTTTGCCTAAGCGTGGGTCGTTCTCCCCGGGCTTGCTCTGCGGGTTAGCACCACCCCCGCAGGCCCTCTTTCTGTGGCCTTCCCCACCTCCATCCTTCTCCCCCGGATTCTGGTCGCCGGGGCACCCACCTTCTGTTCTTTGCCAAGGGCCAGCCCTCCAGTGAAGCCTCTGCTGCCCCCCGGGGACTGTAACTCCCTGTTCTTCCTTCCTTGCCAGCTCTATTTATCCATCTCACTTTCCTGTCACCTCCCTCCGTAGGAAAGCCTTAGTCTCACCCACACCCCAATGCCCTCCTTTTCAGTGTCTTAAATTACCTTTACTTTCAGGGCTTGATTTCCTTTGGGTCTTAGGCACAGCATTTAAAAAAAACGGTGGCGAAGTATACATAAGCTACAACCTACAATTGCAATCATTTTAAAGTGTGCAGTTCAGTGGCCTTGAATCCATCCAGAGTGTTGTGCACCTGTCACCACCAACGGTCCCCAGGACTCTCGATCCTCCAAAACGAAACTCTGCTCCTGCTAAACTCTCGGTCCCCAGCCCCCCTCCCGCAGCCTCTGGTGACCACCGTTCTACCTTTCACCCCTATGATGGTGAGTCCTCTGGGGACTCCCTGGGAGTGGACTCACGCAGGGTTTGTCCTTTTGTGTCGGGCTCATTTCATGGACCATGGTGTCCTCGGGGTTCGTCTGTGTTGTGGCATGTGTCAGCATCTCAGGTGTATACGCCTGGACCGACCACACTGTTTATCCGATCATCTGCCAATGGGTAGTTGGGTTGTTTTCACCTTCAGAGACAGGCTCCTGGGACTCATCAGTTATTCACTGAATATCTACTATGGGCGATGCTTCTAGAGCAGACATCCTCATTTTGCATTTTTCTTTCAGATTACACGAAAACCACAATGTTCACTTGTTGAAAAGTGTTTGCAAGGGATGGACTCTGTACCTCATGAACCCCGAGTTCAAGGGGCCGCACCCTGCTGCCCACCTGGTGCTTCTGAGAAAGATATTAAGCTCCATATTTTAATAGCTCCTTATGCTAAACATTTAAATAGCACTAGGGGCCGAATCGTCTTTTCAAGCCTTGTGTTTTCCCGATTTCCCTAAATTTGATATTTTGACAGTCTTAAGATCATTTGCCACACAGAGTGGAGCTTCACGTTTTAACACGCTCCTGATTCAAGAGCGTAATTTGCTCACAGCTGCTCAGCCCCCGATCGCTAATCGGCAACGAACCGCAGTAGGTGTGGCAGGTGGATAATCCAGGAACACACTTGACCCTACGCGCTGAGAGCTTGAACGAATCACTGGTAAATGGCACTGTTTTGAACGGATGCTCATGCTTTGCCTGAGTACCCACTTTCTCAATCAAGACGTGTTCTAATTAGTCCTCAAATCAGTTCTCTTCGCTCTACGTAAACATCAGTTTGTTGTTTTTCGTACTGATGGATAGAAAAGCAAAGTTCCCATCAGTCCTTTCCCCTTGACAGAGTACTTGGGGATTAAAAGGTGGGCTTCCAAACAGGCTTATATATACCTAAAATGCATGCATGTCTACACAGATGTATATAAAATGTACACACACGTATGTGGGTTTTACACATGCTAATTTGATTCCCTTGCCATTAGAATGTAAGCTTCACCAGGCAGGTGTTTGTGTCGTTCACGGAGTGTTGCAAGGCCTGGAATCCTGCTTTTCCTCTTAACGCCACACCGCGGACGTGCACACACACCAGGAAGACAGCTCCACCCTGTTCGTACAATGTTGAGTGCATCTGGACTCCGCTATGATTTACATAATCGCAGATGCACATTTAGGTGGTTCCCGTTTTCCAAAAAGACAAGCCATGTTGTAGTGTGCTTCTACCTTATATAATAGTACAGACAGTTTTACAGAATAAGATACATAAGAAGTGGGATTGTTACCAACCCACTCTTGGAAGTGCTGTGGTAATAATGCATTTCGAACACGAGGAGAGATTTTGTAGACTTACTTCCTCGGAGTTTGAAACAACAGGATCTGAATCCCGGTCAGCTTCTAAACACTGATTTTTAGTGGTCCCGTCATTGTTACCGCTGCTAGGGCTTTCTGGCAAAAACGTGCCGTAAAGCGAGATTCAGTTTTCGCACAGTCTGCTCCCAAATCTGGCCCAATGCCTGTCTTTGTAAGGCCTGTGGGAGAAGAATGGGTTTACATTTCAAATGTTTTGACAAAAACAATCAAAAGAGGACTACTTTGTGACCGGTAAAAATAATATGAAATGTAAATTTCTGTGCACAGAAATGAAGTTTTACTGGAACACAGCCCCACTCATCTGCGGGTATATTGTCTGCGGCCGCTTTCAGGCTACAACAGGAGAGCTGAGGAGTTGTGACAGGCCGTATGGCCCGCAAAGTTGGACATATCCACTGGCCGGCCTCTCGCAGACCCCTGCCCGACACCGCCGTCTTTCCTGGCTCCAGTGATGCTCTCATGATGGACTGTGGTGGCCGCGTCTGCTCCATCCAGCAGCCTGGAGAAGGCTCGCTGCACCAAAGTACCCCACCTCCCAATTGTCTTCCCCACCACCCAAAAAAGCACAGCTCTCATTCCCTCACTGCTCCCAAGTTAGGTGGGAGGAGAAAAGCAAAGCCTTTTATTGTGCAGGCAGGTGATACATATATATGGCAAATGGATAGTGAAAGAAATTCAGACTAAGGTGTGAATGTCTAAAGGCCTGGCCTCTGTTCTCCCAGCCATATAAAAAGTAATAGCATTTTTCAAGGAGCTTGCCCTCTAAAAGCTTGCGGCAAGTTTTGAGGGCATAATCTTTTAAAGGGCTTCATCGATTCTCCATGGAAGGAATCAATAACTTGGTGCCAACCTCTCACCCGTTCCTCATCTATGAAACATTTTCAGGAACAAAGAGCATATGTAGTTTAAGCTGCCATAGTACCATGCAAACTGACAACTCAGAGGAGTTGCTAATAGAAATCCAGCTTCCCTTGTTTCAAAGTTTGCTGATGTTTCCAAAATCACCGAGTAAGAGGCCGTCCGTGATTCATGTTTTGCTCGAATGTGGTGTGGGAGAAAGCACTATAGGCACAGTTTTTAAATTCCAGGCGAGTGTGGTCATCTTTTCACGCTCCTAGCGTTTACAGCGAAAATCACACGTCACTCTCCTGCCAGATCACTCCACAAGCAAACTAATTAAATAGCACCGTCCACAAGACGACTTTAGATATGATGAGCACAGCGTGTTTGGAAATGCTGCCCCAGTGCGTGGTGAGATCGCACCCAAAGCGTAAACTGGGGGGGAATATGGCACTTTCTCCATCACTGAATTAATTCTTTCCCTCGCTTTTCAACACACTTCTGACTCTCCCACAGTTGCTCGGAGGTTTGAAAATGAGCAACACCAGAAAACATTTCACAGGCTCCACACGCCCTCAGATAAGTTCCCTTTCCTCTCCCGAAGAGCTAACGGCTGTTTTTTTGAAAGACATCACTTCTTTTTAGTTACATGAAAGGGAAATCGGAGAAAGCATGCAGCTTCAAAATCCTCTTGAAGTGCTCGCAGAGTCGCGGGGCCGTAAGACGCACGTTGACAAGGAACGGGAACCCCAAAGCAGGCAAGGTCAAGAACTCAAATTACCCTGCCGAGAGGTACCATTTATTTACTTTCTTCTCCGCAAGACTTTATGGAGGTATAACGGATATACAGGGAAATGCGCAAATCCTCGGCAGACAGGTCTACACCCCTGTGACTACCACCCAGACCAAGACATGGAACATTTGCATTGCCTGGCGCTTCCTGGCACCTGTACCCAGGCGAGACCCTCTCCTGCCGAGGGGAACCACTCTCAACATAGCAAGGAGCTCACCTGTTCTTGAACTTCAAACACGTGGATGCACCCAGTGTGTACTCTGACCTTTCAACATGACATTTTTGAGATACATCCACTCAGTCATTCCTTTTGATTGCTCAGTAGTATTCCATTGTATGAACATACCAATCGGTCTATCCATTCTCCTATCTCATTACTTTTAAGGCTCTTTGTTGTTAGGACAAATTATATCTGTGTGCATTGCCCAGTGCGCCTGTCCACTTATAGGAAAGACAGCAAGACTGGCAGGAATGCGTGTAATTGGGGTTGATCGAGAGCTCGCAGCGTGGGGCTCAGTACTCGGCCAGGAATATGGCACGCCCCTCGTTAAATGGTTGTTCCTTGTCCTTCATTAAGCTTATAAGGACTCTTTGGAAGCCACACTTCAAACGCAAAATCAAATGGTTTTCTTTTATAAGGGCAGCCACACGTAATCTGATTTTCATAATTATTCTCCAAATATAAAGTGTATGCAGAGCAATGGCGTGGGCTATACGTATGTAGCATGCTAAGACGTGGAGGGCGGAGCTGAGGAGGACAGGGGCTAGATCGCATTTCTGCTTCTTGTTAAATTCTCTTTTTAATTAAAAACCAGCACTTCCCAATCTTCAAGTGAATATTGATGTGTGCTGCTTGTAAAGCGATTTGGAAATTTGTTTTGGTTAGACGACCCTAGAGGGAACACTGTATAAAATCCCCAGGAGCCAGGCCAGGAAGGAAGGAGAGTTTGGGGGGGGGGTGGTTTATATCATTGTCCCTCCTTCGTCTAGCTCTGAAAAAAATACAAATTAACCCCCAGCCATCAAGTCAGTTTTTGATTGTTGTCTGGGGCACCCACGAGACAAGCCATTGCAACTCACACAATAATTTAAGATGATCTTCAAAGCTGCCTTTAATAAGAGATCATCCCATTCTCCAGCCCAAAATGTACGAGGGAGAAATAGTGTGTGTGAATGCACACATTGTCTCTCTGCAGAAAAGGGAGTGATTATACAGTTACTGAGAAGTCGTTGCTTTGCTTGGATTTCTTGGTAATGAGTACCGCGCCTGCATTTAAAATATGATCATGTTTCTGTATGGATGATTCCCACAACACTCCAGGAACCCTACTATCACGTAAGGCCCACCACAGTTCCTCTAGGAACTAGGAATCACTTGGTTGTAGTGAGTAGTCCTGCTTGAAACAGGTGGGCATTGTCAGGCTTAAGTGTCTTCTAGAGAAATTCGTTCTTGGTGTGATGACATTTTTAAAAGTAGGATTCCGCCTGTCTCTGCAATGTTCATATGAGCGGTTAGTAAGTGAAAACTGTAAGTTCTCTGCGTTCGCTGGGAAGCTGGACCCACTGATGAAATATTCAAACAATTGATTATCTCTGGGGGGGAGGGGCACAGGACTCTCCCTCTGCTGCCAGTTCTCGTGGCCCAGGAGCACGGCTCTGCTCCATTTTCCTTCCCACGGCTACCTTTCCGCTCCCCTGGGGCCCGTGGTTGTGCTGAGGGCAGCGGGAGGGTGGGGGTGTCTGTGGGCCTCCCAAGACAGTGTGCGCTTCTCTAGAGTAAACTGTCGGTTCTGGGGCGCCTGGGTGGCTCAGCGGGTTAAGCGTCTGCCTTTGGCTCAGGTCATGATCCCAGGGTCCTGGGATCGAGCCCCCCATTGGGCTCCCTGCTCAGCGGGGAGTCTGCTTCTTCCTCTCCCTCTGCCTGCCGCTCCCTCTGCTTGTGCTCTGTCAAAAAAATGAATAAAATCTTAAAAAACAAACGAACAAAAAAACAAACTGTCGTTTCTGTGCATCAGCTTCTCAAAGGGGCCAGAGACCCCTGCCCTCGATGATCGCATCCCTCCAGCATCCAGAGAGCGTGGTCTAGCCCTGACTGTGCCATGACCCCATTGGGATGTCAATAACTGACCTCACAACGTTTTCCCCAGCCTGGCTAGAGACACCCCCAGTCGGGCCTTCCAAAGCCTCAGAGACCTCTCACCCTACACTGTCCCTGATCCTGGCATCCAATTATTTTCCAAATGTTGGGGTTTGCAGCCCTGAAAGCTCATTCTTGTCTGTCCCTTCCCTCTGCTACCATCTTGTACTCGGCCTCAGGGACTCGGGGCTGGCCTGTTCCAGTAGCTTCTGAATTGCTCTCTGGCCCTGGCTTTTGCTTCCATCTATTCTCTGCATCAATCCGACAGGCCAGGCCTCTGCTCAAACCCTCTCAGTGGCTTGGGGCTCTTCGAATGGGGCACTGATCTCGTTCCTTCCACCCCAAACGCTCAATCCACACCAGGCAATGTGCCTTTCCTTTTTGTCACTTCACACCCCTGGGTGCCTGTCTTTACTTAGCGTTCTCTCCCCATCCCTCTCCCCTCTGCCTGCTGAGTCTTCTCTCTCTTCACTGAACAGATGCAGAGGGTTACTTTATCCCAGGTCAGATGGCCCTTCCCCCCCGCCCCCCCCTCCCCCCGCAAGCCTCCTCTCCCCCACCTCACTGGGTTCCTAACCGAGCGACCCGTGAGTCCTGTGTCACCGCAGGTTGCTTGGGCTGTCCTGGAGGGCAAGTCTCTGTCCCTGCGGTCTGTGCACTCCCAGCGGAGGACAGGGCTTGGCGCCCACCGCGCGCCCCGCAGGAGCCCTGGCACCATCACCGGAACCCGCGGTCGCAGGGCGCAAACGTGTAGGACGAAAAGTGTCAGTGAGCCCCGGGGGACGGTCCCACGCGGCCCTCGGGAGCCGAGCCCCTTCACTTCTCGGAGGGGAGCGGACGCGCGGCCCGGGGGGGCTGGAAGTGGCGACGGCAGGGCCGGGGACAGCGCGGACCTCGGCGGCGGCCGCTCCAGGGCCGGGGGCGGGCGCGGGGCGGGGGCGGGCGCTGGGGCCGCGCCCTGCGGGCCCCTCCCCGGGCGGGCGAGCGGGCGGCGGCGGCGGCGGCGACCGGGGCGGCTCCCACACGCGCTGCGCCCGCCGCTGTCCCCCGCGCGGCCCATGTCCTCCGCGCCGCTGCGCTCGCCCACCCTGCGGCCCCACAGGATGAAGAAGGACGAGTCGTTCCTGGGCAAGCTCGGCGGCACGCTGGCGAGGAAGAAGAAGGCCAAGGAGGGTGAGTGCACCGGCCGCCGGCCTGCAGCCGCGCAGGCGTCCCCGAGCCCCGCCGGGGCCACGCGTCCCCGCGCGCAGGCGTCCCCGCGCCCCGTTGGGGTGGCTCCCCGCCCCGCGCCAGCTGCCCCGCCGGGCCCGCGCGTCCCCGCCCCCTCCGGGCCCCGCGCGCGCGCGTCCCCGAGCCCTGGCGGGACCACGCGTCCCCCGCCGGGCCTCGCCGGGGTGGCTCCCCGGCCCGCGCGCTCCGGGCCCTCCCCGCCCCCGACCGACCCCGCGGGCCCGCGCGGCGCGCCGCCGTGACCTTCGGGAGCGCCCTTGACCCTCGCTCCTTCCTGCTGCCGAGACCTTTAAACCCTGGCGGGGAACGTTCGGTCCCGGGCCAGGCCGCCCCCTCCCCGGCCGTTTGCAGATGGCCGCTGGTTCGGAAGGCGGACTTGGAGCGAGAGGCCCGGACCCCCCGCCCGCGGAGAGCGGCCCCGCGCCCACGCTTGCTGGAGTCGCCCTTCGCTTAGCGCCGCTCGGGAGCCGCCCCGCCTGCAGGCCGACGTCTGGCCATGCGTGTGACCCTCCATGCGCTGAGCCTTTGCTGGTCACTTAGTGCCCGCTGGGCACGGGCCAGGGGCCCAGTTGGTGTTTTTGGCGCGGGAACCCCCGCAGGGGACGCGGCCCTCGCCCTGGAGCCGGGAGGAAGGAAAGGGGCGCAGCGTGTGCAGGCCACCCGCCGGGGTGGGGGGTGGGGGTGCCGCGACCGAGGGCTACAGAGCTCCCCTCCCCCTTTTGCGCTTACGAAAATTATTCTAAAAAACTACCTGCGCCCTCTTACAGTTTAAAGTTTTTTCAGAGTCGCAAGGGCGGGAACTTCTGCGGGCCTGTGTGTGCTTTAAACACACCGCCGTTCACCGGGCCTCTCTGAGGACCGCATTCCTGAATTTTCCCTTTGTTCAGGCCTGGGGCAGATTCCGGATGGGTCTGGGTGAGCCGTGCTTGCTAGGAACGGGGAGCGGAAGAGGCAGCCAAGATAAGGCATGTGGGGGAGAAAGCCCTGGGGCTGACCTCAGGCTGGTGTCCCGGGAAAGAAGGGAAGGGAGAGGGGTGTGTAGACTGATTTCCATAAACCACCTGAGGCTGACTTATGCCCCAGAAAGTCTCCTTGTAACTCCAGGTTGAGTGTACCCCAAGGATGCATACCCGCTGGGACGCTGGACCTCCATTAATCTCTCCCTGGGACCTGTGTATTCCTAGGGATGCGTGTGACACTTCGACCTCTAGGGGACGTGTGTACCCCCATGCATTCCCCTCTGGGATTTTTATGGCGGGGGTGGGGGGTGGGGAAGGAGTACCCTGGCATCTCCCATCAGGGATGCTTTTACCAGATTACTTGATTCAGTTCCCTGTGGGTAGGGCCTTGTCACCCTTCCGTGGCTTCCAAATACCCCCAAACAAATTGGCCATTCCTCTCTCGCAAGCCTTACAGTTTAAGGGCCCAAACTGGCTTGTATTTGTCTCTTATCAAGTCATACATCCTAAACGAGATGATAAATGACGGTCACTCCTCTGTCATTCCTGCTGCCTCCGTGATGTGTGTCCTCACCTGTCCTGACGCCGCCCTCGCCGAAAGTCATTTCAGGTCTTCTTTGTGACTTGGATCAGTTATAGACATAAATGCCACTTCCCTCTCCCAGTTTGTTCGGCCTGGGGAGCAGGGATAGCCCAGGCTCTTGCTTTTCTGGAACGGGCCGTCAGTTGTGATGAACACACAGACCAGTAGTGCGAGAACACTGAGCGCTGCAAAGTACGTTTGAAAGCACAGGAGGGGAGAGAAGCGCTCAGAGCGGGTCACGTTTGGGTTGAGATCAGAAGGAACCGGTGAAAGAAATCTGCCACCGAATAGCAAGTAAGTGGAATGTTCTGGACTCTTACGGCTTTTTATGGGTGCCATTTACGCCCTTGGAATACGAAGAACGTGTGCCTGAATAATGGGCTGGTCCCCAAGGGAAATGCTTCTTGTCTTTGCTTCTAGGAACTGGTGTGTGTCTAGTACATTGCGGGCCAGTCTGGTCTGGTGTCAGTGGGCCTAGAACCCCAGTAGTCCAGAGCATACTGTGATGAACAGCGGGGACATGAAAACAACAGCAGAAGGAGCAAGATGCTTTTGTGAGTTAGCCAGCTCTCCTGCCTCAGTTCTCAAAGTTTGGGTGCCTGGCCTGCTTGGGGTTCCCCCATATAAACAAAAGGCCGAAAACCCTAATTGGGCTCAGAGGCAGGAATGGGGGTGGTGAGGCTGGGCTGGGAAGGGCTTAATGGCTTCCCACTGGTCTTCTGGGAAGCGGGCAGCAGAGAGGCAGAGCTGGATGGGTGATGAGGTCCTGGATAATTGAGAGTTGTTAGTCCTCCCGCAGGCCTGTTCTCTTGGCAGCCTGCCCTCCTGATCTCTGTGCTGTTCTT